>NC_045555.1:46001435-46071435 GCF_009769535.1 Thamnophis elegans | reverse complement strand
GTGGAAGGGAGAGAAAGAGAAGGAGAGGAGGGAGGAAGAGAGAGAAAGAGAAGGAGAGAGGGTAGGAAGGGGAAGAAAGAGGGTAGGAGTAGGGGAGAGGTAAGGGAAGGAAGAAGGGGAAGGAGAGGAGGAGGGAAGGAAGTAGAGAAGGAAGGGAGGGAGAAAAGAAAAGAAAGAGAAAACAAGGTGGTGTCATAGCAGGTGCGAAGGATGGTAAACAAACATTCCAAACTATACCTTATAACCTTTTAAATGGAATAATAATAATATAAGAATGGCAAAGAAAAAGAATAACTATGTGAATGTACACCTAGAATTGTATGTAAGAGAATAAATGACAGTAAGAATATAAAACACAATAGAGGTAAACAATATTTGGTTATAAATAGCTAAGTACAAATAAATAAAGAATTGTACATAAAAATGGATAACGAATAAGGAGATTACGAATGCAAGATAGAAATGTATAGAAGGGAAAACACTAACTGCAAAGAAACCGATTCGGAACCGCGGTATGATCTACGATGGAACTTATTGTTCCTATGTTGTTTTTAAGTCATGCGTTTGTTTCTGTTGATGTGCTTATGTGTTTAAAATAAAAATTTATATATATAAAAAAAAGAATTTACAAGCTGTGGTTTACCTTGCAAGAAAGGAATTAATATCTTGACTATGTCCTGAGGTACAACTCGTTGTTATAAACATTGATAAGGAAGGTGGTGGAAAGTAGTAGCTGTTAGAAGAGTATATTGGTGAAGGTAAAGGCAGCGTGAAAGTTACCATCCACAACCTCACTATCTGACCTGCCTCAGCGTCAACCTCTGAATAAGGATCCTTCACTCGATTTATCGAGAAAGGTGGCGCAGTGGTTAGGGTGCAGCACTGCAGGCCACTTCAGCTGACTGTTATCTGCAGTTCAGCGGTTCAAATCTCACCGGCTCAGGGTTGACTCAGCCTTCCATCCTTCCGAGGTGGGTAAAATGAGGACCCGGATTGTTTTGGGGGCAATATGCTGACTCTGTAAACCGCTGAGAGAGGGCTGAAAGCCCTATGAAGCGGTATATAAGTCTAACTGCTATTGCTATTGCTAACATCTTTGGATGTGTTTTTAAGAAATCCTAAAGAAAAGCTTAAAAGTATTATTGGATGTGTGCCTTTCCAAAATTTGAAATATATCGGACGCGTCACACTGAAAACCTTAAACAGTTCTACTTCTTTGTCAATTCAGATGCTTACACAGTTCCTCGGATGGTCTGTTTTAAATCCTGACACATATGAGAAATTGAATAAGATGGAAAATCGGAAAGATATTGCTCAGGAAATGCTTATGTATCAGACAAAAGCGACACCTTCAGAGGTTAAAAGTATACTGGTGAGTGTTCCTTGCACATCCTGGGTGGAAGCATGAATCTTATTGTCGGATGAACCAAACTTAATTATTTATTTCATTTTCTCCTTACTTTAAGAAATGCCAAGAAAAATTGAATCAAGAAAATTTTGAAGACTGCGATCAGAAAGAGCTTGTTAAAATTCTGGTAAGCAATCAAATGTTATCTTAAATGTCAACTTTAAGCCTATACAATCATACTGTGGAAATATCCTTGCTGATTTATTTATTTACCAGCTAGGGTTTTTTTAAATTTTATTTGTTAACTTGTGCTGGCTGGTTCTACTTGAAGGATACCTATTTGTCTGAAAGAGAATTTTATACACCAATAACTATGAATTAGGATGTAACAGATACAGTGGTGGGTTTCAAAAATTGTTCTGTGGGTGTGGCCTCCTTTGTGGGAGTGGCTTGCCACCCATGTGACTGGATGGGAGTGGCTTGCTGCCTACGTGACCGGATATGAAGATGCCGACGACACTTGTCAGAGCCACCTTAAATGACCTCACACACAGCACTGGCATGCATAAGAATAGGATGTCAACTTGTTTTTTAAAGGGCATCTTTGGTTTGCGTTAAAACAACTTCAACACACGCAATGTTCTGATTGCACCACAAACGCAGTAGTCATCCTTACCTTTCACAGAGGCCCTGAGTTTTATAAATAGGAGCATGATAATGTAGAATAATCATATCCAAGGACCAGTGGTGGGGTTCAGGTGTGGCCTGCTTTCCGGGTCCACTGGTGGAACCTCTTCTAACCGGTTCGGTAGATTTGACGAACCGGTTCTACTGAATAGGTGCGAACTGGTAGGAACCCACCTCTGGCTTACACCCATATACTTCTGTTTCCCATCAGCGAATATAGCAAGAATATTAAAGCAGCGGTTGAATTTTTAACAGTTTAGCTGAAGGGGAATAAATTGAGAATCATTCCCACTCTGGCAGAATAGAATTGCCTACTAGCCATCTTCACTCTGATTTGGATTGGTTTACAAGGATAAGGGTGCTCCTTAAACCACTGTAGCATGGAATAGATTAGCTGTATTCACCAGCTCTAATCCTTCCTGGATAGAAATAGTTGGCTTCACTAATCCGTGTTAGAGGAACTACCAGCTGAAAGTAACTTTATCACTTTCTCATGTAATTTGGGATGATGTTTCGGTTAGCTTTGTAAATGGACACCTTGTTGACTTTGGACTGGAATCAGATATTATGAGCCCCAAATGCTGTTGGTTCAAACCTGCTCTCAGCGTTCCAAATATCATGCAGAATTAAATCAGAGTCCAAGGCAAAACTATCCTTAAAGTTCCAATTTAATAAGTCAGACCTGTTTCCACATATGTGCCAACATGTCTGACTTATTAAATTGGAACTTTGAGGATAGTTTTGCCTTGGACTCTGATTTAATTAGGTCTCCTCCGGATTCCATCTGCCAGCCAATGTCGGCTGGCGACTCCCCGGGGGAGAGCCTTCTCTGTTGCAGCTCCGGCCCTCTGGAACGAGCTCCCTGTTGAGATCCGGACCCTTACTACCCTCCCGGCTTTCCACAAAGCCACCAAGTCCTGGCTGTTCCAGCAGGCTGGGGGGGGGGGGGGGCTGAGAAGCATTTACCTCCACGGAAATTGTGAATGTTGGTTCTGTTTTTAATATGTTGTCTTTGTCTCGTTTTCCCCCTTTCCCTTGTCTTTTGTGAGCTGCCCGGAGTCCTCCGGGAGTGGGCGGCATACAAGACAAACAAACAAACAAACAAACAAATAAATAATTCTGCATGATATTTGGAACGCTGAGACACTGCAATGATTCTCGATTCCCAATCCACTGCCAGACCCCCATTAAGGAGTTTTTATTTTATTTTATTTTTAAAGCTTGGGCTCAGAATAGGTAGGTAAATAGACACATACATAAACACCACTCAAATATATATTCATATCTTATAACCTGCTCCTGGTCCACCTGGTTTCTTTGCCATCTAATTCTCTATATAGTTAGTTCTCAATTTATAACTGATTGCTTAGCGATTGTTCAAAGTTATGGTAGACCTTCCCCAAAAAATGGTGTTTAAGACCTGGATTTGAAGTTCTGACCATTCCCCTACCCCCATGTTCATATAGTTACATTTTGGAGACACTCTTATGGTCCTTTACAGTGTCATGTAGGCACATGACTGTGATTTTTGATGTTTTCTGTAAGAAACTGATATTTATTTCTGGTTTCTGGCCCAAAACATCTCATTATAGCAGTTAGCAATAGCAGTTAGACTTATATAGCGCTTCATAGGGCTTTCAGCCCACTCTAAGCGGTTTACAGAGTCGGCGTATTGCCCCCACAATCTGGGTCCTCATTTTACCCACCTCGGAAGGATGGAAGGCTGAGTCAACCCTGAGCTGGTGAGATTTGAACCGCCGAGCTGCAGAACTAGCAGTCAGCTGAAGTGGCCTGCAGTGCTGCACCCTAACCACTGCGCCACCTCGGCTCTATGGATTATGAATAATGATTTTGCTTAGCGATGACCACAATCGCTTAATGGCTACCTCATTCATTAAACAGCCGCCATGTTTCCTTAACAATCACCCCCCAAAAAATGTTGTACCATCCAATTGGTCACCTGGGTATCTTGACTTACAACTGTCTTGGCATATGACAGAAATTCCAGGCTCTATTATAGTTTCACGTTGAGGAATATCTGTATACAGAACTCTCATTTTACTAGTGGGCTACCTCTGTTGCTACATAATGTTCCATTTTATCCTGTTTCTCCTCTGCCTGGTATCACATTTCAGTCCGTTTCCTCCCCTTTGGGCTATAAACTATATGTAATTCACAAATGTACCATAAACCATAAGTAAGAAACATGTTCTCTTCCTAATGTTATCAATTACCTGTAATAGCTACCTAGGGATTGTTCTATTGCTATAAACGGTTACTATTTTTTCCGTTGCAAAGTAGACTTTATAAAATGTGGTTGTTTGGTTCTCTCTTCCTCTTTCATGATTGCACGATATTCAAAACAATATTCTAATCTAGCAAGAGCAAGAGAAGTTAGACTTTTTACCACCTCGTAGGGTTTTTAACAGCCCTCTCTAAGCAGTTTACAGAGTCAGCATATTGCCCTCAATAATCTGGTTCCTCATTTTATCGAAGGATGGAAGGCTGAGTCAACTTCGAATTCCAGTGGGAATTGAACTGCTGAATTGCAGCTAGCAGTCAGCTGAAGTAGCCTGCAGTGCTGCACTCTATAACCACTGCGCCACCTCAGCTCATAGTTGAATCTGGTTGAATTTTTTTGGGGTCCAGAGCATGTCACTCATATTGGACCTTCCTATCTATTTTAGTAAGTCACAGGATTAGCAATAGCAATAGCAGTTAGACTTATATACCGCTTCATAGGGCTTTCAGCCCTCTCTAAGCGGTTTACAGAGTCAGCATATCGCCCCCACAGTCTGGGTCCGCATTTCACCCACCTCGGAAGGATGGAAGGCTGAGTCAACCCTAAGCCAGTGAGATTTGAACCGCTGAACTGCAGATAACAGTCAGCTGAAGTGGCCTGCAGTACTGCACTCTACCCACTGCGCCACCTCGGCTCTATTGATATTGCTCAGGTTGCATTGATTATACAGTAAAACTTCCTGAGCTTAGGATCCATCCAAGGAACATATTTAAATGTTTCAGTGTCACTGTGAGCTGACCCGATTAAGTCGATTCTAGATTGGCCATTCACTGGATGAAGGTTATACTCCTTCCATTCACAAAGACAACTGGAACAATAGCGCTAGTTGAATCGAGAGATCTTGTCAATAGCACTAGTTGAATCGAGAGATCTTGTCAGAACAATGAGTATGTATTTCCTGGAACGCAGACTTTCTTAGGTTATTCAAGAACCAACTGTGACTACACCAAGTTATCTTGGTGTCTTATGCTCATACTTATGCGCTCTACATGCTACCCTTGAAAAGTGTTCGGAGACTGCAACTAGTCCAGAATGTAGCCGCGCGAGCGATATTGGGTGTACCTAGGTACACCAGCGTCACACCGATCCTCCGCGAGCTGCACTGGCTACCTATTGGTCTCCGGACGCAATTCAAGGTGTTGGTTATTACCTTTAAAGTCCTGCATGGCTTAGGGCCAGCATACCTGCGAGACCGCCTACTGCCACCTTCCTCCCAACGGCCTGTAAGATCCCACAGGGTGGGCCTCCTTCGGATGCCGTCAGCCAGACAATGTCGGCTGGCGGCTCTCCGAAGGAGAGCCTTCTCTCTTTCTCGTCCCTTTGGAACGAGCTACCCCCAGAAATCCGGACCTCACCCACTCTCGTGGCCTTCAGAAAAGCCGTCAAGATCTGGCTATTCCGGCAGGCCTGGGGCTGTTGACCTCATTGTTGAGGTCCAGCCCCGACTGAAATGAATGCATTAGTTTGTTTTTAACTCGTCTATTTTATTTTAATTTTATTTTATTTCCCTTTCTGTAAGTCCTCCGGGATTGGGCGGCCTATAAATAAAATTAAACTTGAAACTTGTGACATCATGGCTCATGTATTAAAGCGGCAGATCTGTGTTTCCTCATTTTATATCCTCTTATTTTCTTCTTCTGGATTTCCATAAATTGGAGGAAAGGGAATACATGTTTATGTTTCTTTTCTCTTCATTTGAATTCCCATGGTATTCTTGCTTTATACTGGACTAGTAATACCTCCCTTGGAATACTTCATCCAGTTTTGGTTAACATGATTTTTTTTAAAAAAAGATGTTGAGACTCTAGAAAGATTGCAGAGAAGAAAAACAAAGATATTTTGGGAGGCTGGAGGCTAAACCAAATGACGAATAGTTGCATGGACTAGGAATGTCTGGTTTAACAAAGAGAGGGACTAGGGTGACATGATAGCAGTCTTCCAAGGAAGGCATTTGAGGAGGGCATCAACCAGTTTCCAAAAAGCACCTGCGGGTATGACAAGAAATAATGAAGGTTATCAAAGAGAGGCCCAAACAATTAATTAGTGAAATTGTTTGCCTTCAGAAGTTGGGAATTGAAGAATAAAAATGAATCAGAGTATTATAAGATCTGGGATAAATTTTTATCTATAGTTGGAATATAAAAGGGAAATCCCAAAATAGGCCTAAGCCAAGATTCATAGAACGGAGACTAGAATTATGTATGAAATGATAAATGCAAGAATGTACAAGATAAACACAAACCATCACAGCTGGAAATAGCCGTTACTTTTTCCCCTTTTTGTAAATACGTTACGGATCAAATGTTAAAAAAAACATGATAGTTGTACAATGTACAACTGGATATCTTAGCATGTTATGGCATAGAACCTGCCAGGATGGTTTATACTGTGTCCGATGTTTTAATTTATGTTTAATAAAAAACTTTTTAATTAAAAAAGAAGAAGTTATGGGTGCTCCCATCGCTGGAGGGTTTCAAGAAGAGACTAGGCAGCTATTTGTCCGGAATAGTATAGGATCTCCTACTTGAAGAGGGATTGGATTAGAAGACCTTCAAGGTCCCTTCCAACTCTTGTTAGTCTGTAATTCCCAATTAGCCACATTTGACAGCTAGAGAGCATGACCTGGAAAGTGCTATTAATCCCCTGCTTGTCATGCTTCTTAAAGCATCAGGCTGCTCGTTGTAATAAGAAACCGGATTAGGGAGCCCTTTACAATGATACAGAATCATTTCCTTAGGAGGCTACTCATAATTTTCCATTCTGCTCCTTTTCCCGAAATTGCAGACTTCAGGCCTTAAGGCTCAATGTTAGGTGCACGCACATATATTTGATGAGCCAGATTTTGTCCAAAGTAGCACTGATTTAGCTAATTGGTTGTAAAATATGGTTCCACCACAAAACCGCGTTCGACTAAAGCGCGCTCGACGAAACCGCGTAGCTGACAGCGCGACGAAAAAAGCACGCTGTGAACGCTAAAGCTAAAATTAACCCCTAAACCTAACCCCCCTAAACCTAATCCTAAACCTAACCCTAAACCTAACCCTTAACCTAACCCTAAACCTAACCCTAAACCTAACCCTTAACCTAACGCTAAACCTAACGCTAAACCTAACCCTAACCCTTAACCTAACCCTAAACCTAACCCTAAACCTAACCCTTACCTTAACTTGAATCGGCTTGCTTTCAAAGCGCTATTTAAAGCGCCCTTTTTTCTCCGCGGTCGTTGTTGTCGCCCTGCTGATGACGTCAGCGACGTGGTTTAATCGGGCGCGCTTTAGTGGAGCGCGGTTTTGTCGTGCCACGGTAAAATATAGCTTCATCTTAAAGCAAATGATCCGGATATTTCAGACGATCTTTTCTTTATCGCACAGAAACTACCAGGTAGCCATAAATTTCGCTGCCATAAAATATTTTCCTGGCAAAAAATAATTCATAATTACCAAATAGGTTAGTTTTTTTTTCCAGACACGCCTCTCGAAACCTGAGAATTCTGCATAGGTGATCATTCCAAGAGGCTTCCCCCCTAACAATAAACACTGAGAAAGATAATAAATAAAAGAGACTCAACAATATCTTTTACCTGTCCAACTGAAGTTATCTTGCTTTTTCTCCTTCGACAGGCAGAAGAATTGCCCGAGCCAGGCAGCGTTGAACTCTTCGAATTTCGTTTCAGCGACTTCCCCGTTACAGATCATGAGTTAATCAAGTGTGGCATCCAGATGTTCTTCCAGTTAAAAGCTGTAGAGAAGTTCAAAGTACCAGCAGAGGTTGGGTTCATTTTGTCTTTTCCCCATAAAGAGGGTTCAGGATGAAATCCATGACATGTGACCTTTGCCAATGGATATTAATTTCACAATAGCACAATAGGCCTGGAGGGGGGAATGTACCAGAAAACACATTCTAGGCGTGACATGAAAAGGTTGCTCCGCTGGGTTTCAGAAGGAACTTGGGGTTATTCCTAAGGCTCTAATGCATGATCAGTCACACCTTGGAATGAGGGGATGTGGTGGCCTTACATGGGAATGTGCCTCGGCAGACTCCCACTACATATGGATCTGGAAAAATCCCTGGATTTCCAAGGCAATAGCAATAGCAGTTAGACTTATATACCGCTTCATAGGGCTTTCAGCCCTCTCTAAGCGGTTTACAGAGTCAGCATATCGCCCCCAACAATCAGATAGATAGATAGATAGATAGATAGATAGATAGATAGATAGATAGATAGATAGATAGATAGCCATAGCCATAGCCATAGCCATAGCCATAGCCATAGCCATAGCCATAGCAGTTAGACTTATATACCGCTTCATAGGGCTTTCAGCCCTCTCTAAGCGGTTTACAGAGTCAGCATATTTGCCCCCAACAACAATCCGGGTCCTCATTTTACCCACCTCGGAAGGATGGAAGGCTGAGTCAACCTTGAGCCGGTGAGATTTGAACCGCCGAACTGCAGAACTGCAGTCAGCTGAAGTAGCCTGCAGTGCTGCACTCTAACCACTGCGCCACCTCGGCTCTTGGGGAGTTGAGGAGATGAATTTTCCAAGAGGCAACTAGAATTTTTGGTTTGAAGGCGTTTGGCTTCTCATTCGGAACAGAAGGAGCTTCTTGGATGAGAAGCGAAACGTCTTTAAAGGAAAACCAGAAAGTCCAGTTGCCTCGGGGGGGGGTGGGGGGTAAAGGCACCCCTGGGACAACCATGACCTGGATGACTGAGAACCTCCACAGACCTTTGGGGAGATGAAGCAATAGAGCACCTGGAGTGCTGCGAGAGAGAGAAGAAAGAGTGAATCCAATCAAGGTTTACCTTGGCACGATAAGAATGGCAAAATCTAATTATTTTCCCATTCCTATTGTAGCCATAGGGGGCACGTTGGCTCAGCGGTTAAAGAAGCTGAGCTTTTGACAGCCCGGGTTTGAGACCCGAGTGCCATGCAACAGGGTGAGCTCCCGGTTCCTACCCCAGTTCCTGCCCACTTAGCAGTTTGAAAGCAGGCAAATGTGAGTAGATAAATAGGTATCACTTCCATTGGAATATAGCGGTGCCACCACAAAACCGCGCTCGACTAAACCGCGTCCGACTAAACCGTGTCGCTGATGTCATCAACAGGGCGACAACAGCGCGGAGACAGAAGCACGCTGTAAACCCTAAACCTAAAATTAACCCCTAAACCTAAACCTAACCCCCCCTAAACCTAATCCTAAACCTAACCCTAAACCTAACCCTTAACCTAACCCTAAACCTAACCCGTAACCTAACCCTAAACCTAACCCTTAACCTAACCCTAACCCTAACCCTAATCCTAACCCTTACCTTAAGTTGAATCGGCTTGCTTTCAAAGCGCTATTTAAAGCGCCCTTCTTTCTCCGCGCTGGCTGTCATCGCCCTGTTGATGACGTCAGCGACACCGTTTAATCAGGCGCAGTTTAGTCGAGCGCGGTTTTGACAGGTCACGGAATATAGCAGCATTCTATGCCCTTTTGGTGAATAGCCATGCTGGCTACATGGCCTTGGGAAATATTTGGACAAAACTGGCTCCCTTGGCCAAGAAAAGAAGATGAGCGCCACACCCTAGAGTCGGACATGACTGGACAGGGGAAACCTTTATCTTTTATTATATCCACAGAATGCCAGTTGGTAGTCCTGTTTAGGGATCATGGTTCCACCACAAAACCGCGCTCGACTAAACCGCGTCCGACTAAACCGCGTAGCTGACGTCATCAACAGGGCGACAACAGCGCGGAGACAGAAGCACGCTGTAAACCCTAAACCTAAAATTAACTCCTAAACCTAACCCCCCTAAACCTAATCCTAAACCTAACCCTAAACCTAACCCTTAACCTAACCCTAAACCTAACCCTAACCCTAATCCTAACCCTTAACCTAACTCTAAACCTAACCCTAACCCTAACCTAACCCTAAACCTAACCCTAACCCTAACCCTAATCCTAACCCTTAACCTAACCCTAAAGCTAACCCTAAACCTAACCCTTACCTTAAGTTGAATCGGCTTGCTTTCAAAGCGCTATTTAAAGCGCCCTTCTTTCTCCGCGCTGGCTGTTGTTGCCCTGTTGATGACGTCAGTGACGCAGTTTAATCAGGCGCGCTTTAGTCGAGAGCGGTTTTGATGGGTCACGAGGGATCATATTAGCTCATGCTAATAGGCATCCATCCTGACCCTTCGTGATTTCTCAGTGGCCTTCAATACTTCTGGGCGGACTTCAGGAAATGAAAATAAGGGCATGGCCTTCTCTCCTTCCCTTCTGGGAGAGGTTCCAGTTGTTGCTGGTAGGAGGGGAGACGCATAGCCTTAGACGCCTATTTTAAGACCTCCCTCATGGTGGTTCTGTGCACTCCCCACTCCTATTTAATATTCACATGAATCTACTGGGTGATGTCATCCATTGGCATGAGGTTAAGCAACATCAGTATGGAGAGGATAATCTGCTGTACATCTCTGCGTAAGTGATGGTGCAAAAGTGATGCCATCAAGGCTGTTCCCAGTGTTCGGAGACTCTGGCCTAATGCTAGCAAGTCTAAGGGTGCATGTGGGATAGAGCGCCCCCAGGATCTGAGGGGCTGTCCATGTTTAATTTTGGAGGTGTAGCACTCACCCAAACAGAATTGGTGTACAATTTTGGGATTTCTCTTGAGCTCTTGGCTCCTGTTCGAACAACAACTGGCAACACAACCAGGGGACTCTTGCACAAACCCATCTTCCCTTTATTACTGGATTGGGGTGTGGCCCTGACCTTAGGAGACAAAAAGGAAGAGCTGCAAACTAGGTAACAGTCAGATAAGAGCAGGGGTGGGTTTCTCGCCCCGTTCCAACCGGTTCGGCTGGCAGCATCCTTGTGTACGCGCGTGGTGCACGCATGCGTACTAGCATCTGCGCGACGCTCCAGCTGCTCCTGGAGGATCGCGCAGGTGCTGTATGCGTCCTGCGCATGCGTGGAAGCGCAGAACTCATCAAAACCGGGTAAGGACTTCAGGCGGGCGGGCGCGCCCTTCGCCGTTCCCGGAAGTTACTTACTTCCGGGTTCGCCGACCAACCGGTTCGCGGGGACTGCCGCGAACTAGTTGAAACCCACCCCTGGATAAGAGGCAGCTGACTCAGCAGAATGAAGGGGTACAGCAAACATCACAGACTACGAATGTCAGGAGGAAGAGATGAACTTTCAGACTTTCAAGATTCTGTTAACGTAAGCTTAAAATAAAGTCAGAGTTGATACTTATGTAATTCTTGTCTGGGCTACCTGGTAAGGCTGTGAATCTGAAAGTACATCTCTCTCTCACTTGCCCTTATCATTTCACCGTGACCATTGAAGCTGTTTCCCTTTTACAATGTTCACAAGCACCAATACAATGGTAAGAGAACGGAATGTCTCCATTTTTCCACAGGTACTCACGCGATGGATGTACACAATCAGGAAAGGATATCGTGACATCACTTACCACAACTGGCGGCATGGATTTAATGTCGGACAGACCATGTTCGCCCTTTTAATGGTATTGGTTGTTTCTTTGGATCTAAGCCTTTGTTTCCCTTTCATTATAATGGATGGGTGGATGGATGGATGGGTGGATGGATGGATGGATGGATGGATGGATGGATGGATGGATGGATAGATAGATAGATAGATAGATAGATAGATAGATAGATAGATAGATAGATAGATAGATCAGGGGTCAGCAACCCGTGGCTCTGGAGCTGCATGTGGCTCTTTTATCCCTCAGCTGTGGCTCCCTGTCGCCAGTTGGCTCCACAATTGATAGGGCTTTCGGTTAGGACTTTTAGAAAAAGGATGCCATGTTAGGAGGAGACTCTATGGTGTGGGAACTGGACTTCCAGTTGGCTCCAGAATTGAATGGGGGGCTTCCGGTTAGGACTTTTGTGGCTCTTTAAGTGTTTAAGGTTGCCGACCCCCGATATACATACATACATACATACATACATACATACATACATACATACATGTGCATGTGTGCATATATATATATATATATATAGATAGATAGATAGATAGATAGATAGATAGATAGATAGATAGATAGATATAGAGATAGATAGATAGATAGATAGATAGATAGAGAGATAGAAAGATAGATAGATAGAGATAGATAGAGATATAGATATAGATAGATAGATAGATAGATAGATAGATAGATAGATAGATAGATAGATAGATAGATAGATAGATATTGATAGATAGATAGATAGATAGATAGATATAGATATAGATATAGATATAGAGATAGAGATAGAGATAGAGATAGAGATATAGATATAGATATAGATATAGATATAGATATAGATATAGATAGATAGATGATAGATAGATAGATAGATAGATAGATAGATAGATAGATAGATAGAGAGATAGATAGAGATAGAGATAGATAGATAGATAGATAGATAGATAGATAGATAGATAGATAGATAGATAGATATGGATGGATGGATGGATGGATGGATGGATGAATGGATGGATGGATAGATAGATATAGATATAGATGATATATAGATATAGATATGAATGATATGCTGTATAGAGATATAGAGATAGATGTACAGTGGATGTAGATATAGATATATACTATATGGAGAAATAGATATACATGTACATGTAGATATAAAGAAATGATTTTTAATGGCTCTCTTTTTTATAGACTGGTAAGTTAAAGAAATATTACACTGACCTAGAAGCCTTTGCTATGGTATCTGCAGCATTCTGCCATGATATTGATCACAGAGGAACCAACAACTTATACCAAATGAAGTGAGTGGTACATTTCTGTGCATCTTTGGTTACTAAATAATGTGTTATTTCATGTCATTATAAAACATTTCATGCTTAAACTATCATTCTTGTGTATCCGTGACTATAAAGAGCATGCAATGCTTTGGGAAGGACATAAGTTGGTCCAAACATTTCTGTCCAGTTGAACTCTACAGTCAAAGTTACTCAATACTTACTAAGCGTGGAAATCCACAGCTGCTGAATGCAGAGTTCTACTTAGCTGCGGCCGTAGTTGATAATCAGGGAGTTTTAATTTTTTAAATTTTTATCCTTTTAGAGACGTATTTCTGTAAGCCGCCCAGAGTCCTTTGGGATTGGGCGGCACATACATTCATTAAATTTGAATTTTTGAATTTTACAAACCCTTATGTGACTGTTCTCTTTAAAGTGGAATAGGGATTGTGGGAAAGCTTGCTCTTCTCCCTCCTTTCTGAATATGGAATATGAAAACCTGCTATACTTCACCCAAGGCTTGGTGCTTTTATTTGTGGCCTACTATAGTAGTATTGCAGTACCTGCTTTTAAATGTCTTCAGACGTGGGTGTAGCACAGAAAAAGCTTTGGCTACCCTCGATCGATAACTTCTACTGGGAGAGAGACACAATGAGTGCTGGACATTGAGGCAAGATAGAAGCTGAAAGAGAAAGAGAAAGAAAGGAAGAAATAAATAAAAAAGAAAGAAAAAAGAAAGAAAAGTGAGAGAGAGATGAAAGGAAAAAAGGAAAACGGGACAGAGAGACAAAAGGAAGGAAAGAGAGAGAGAGAGAGAGAGAGAGAGAGAGAGAGAGAGAGAGAACACATGGCTGGCAAGCCACTCCCACTAGGTCACATGGCTGGCAAGCCACTCCCACAAAGGAGGCCACACCCGCAGAGCAGGTTCGAAAATTTTTTGAAACCCACCACTGCATTGGAGGGATGTAAATGACTTTTGAAAAATTGTTTTGCCACACTGGACATCAAGGGGGCAAAATATAAGTCATGAGCTTTGCAGAGCTGAAAGCACCTATTGTGTTCCTCAAAATCTAACAGATCACCTTGCTTTGGGGGTTTAGGTTTCCATGGATTTTAAGAGATAAAATAGGTATGTTAAACAAGCCCTTAATGTGTCTGTTTTGCCCCTGGTCTTTTCAAATAAGGAGCTACTCCAGGGACATTTTAGGTGTGCAAAATGAGGGGCGCGGTGGCCTAGAGCTGGAGCTCTCCCCTCACAATCAGGAAGCTGTGAGTTTGATCCTAGGTAGAGGCAGATATTTCTCTCTCTCTCTCTCTCGACACAATGAGACAAAACTCTGCACTGGTGACAGGAAAGGCATCTGGCCAGGAAAGGCATTCAGTTGCCCAGACTCCACCCCGCAAGGGATTATGAGGTCGTTAAAAGAATCGGATGATGATTCTGGGCCTGCGAAAACAATGTTGCCTCTATTCCATAGGCTGTTCACTACTGTTCTAAAATGTGCAAAGATATGGCCACTATCCCCACAAACCTGATGTATTCTCTAATGTTTCACCAGGACAGCAGCTCCATTGGCAAGACTCCATGGCTCTTCCATTTTAGAAAGGCACCATCTAGAGTACAGTAAAACCCTGCTCCAAGATGAGGTCCGTGCTCATTTTCGTTCATTTGGTAGATAAAATATCCCTACTAGCTGTAGCCAAACAATAGCATTCCTACTACATGGAGGAAATGCTATTTTTCTACTTTTCGGAAAGCAATACTGACTTGCAAAATATATATATATATCTTTATTCTGCAGACTTTAAACATCTTCCAAAATCTAAATAAACGCCAGCATGAAAACGTTCTACATATATTTGAAATTTGCATTATAGCAACTGACCTGGCTCTGTATTTCAAGTAAGTCCCTTATTTCCTATTACCAAACAGTGAAGTCTTCTTACGCACATTAACATCACTGCATTTTGTCATACTTTTTAAATTTTAAAGAGCCCTTTTGTTTTGCTCTTTTGTGGTTTTAATCATTGTCAAAGGCGAGTTAAATGATATAAAACCTTAAATGATATAAAGCCTATAAAAACGTAGTCCCAGATGAATTCAATTACCTGGGACTATGTTCAATTTAAACATTTCCATATCTACGCTTCATAAAAACAATTGCGTTCCAATATACTTTCTGTAATATTTCTATTTAAAAACCCAATGTAAATATGATACTGAGATTTATTAAGAAAACTCAGCATGATTCAAACATCGGGGCAGTATAATACTTAAAATATAGCATGATAAAACATTGTTCCTTTCTGCCTTGTGAACTAATCTATTGGCCGGGCTCCTGAAATCTATGAATTAAATTTCAGTGGTGCAATTCTGTTGATTGACTTGCATCTAATCAGGAGTTTTTTCACACATCTCTCAAATTTGGCCTGAAGGTTTGGGGGGCCATCCAGAACATATTTGGGTCATCCACAGGGAACTGGAAGGGAGGGAAGGTTGAAAGTCTAAACTCTTCACACAATATGGGGTGTTGAAGCAGACTCACAAAAATGTGACATGTTCATAACCAAAGTTCCTATTCTTGGTTCCACCACAAAACCGCGGTAGACAAAAGCGCGCTCGACGAAAGCGCGTACGTGACGTCATCACAGCGCGACGAAAACAGCACGCTGTGATCGATAAATGTAAAATTAAAGCAAAAACCTTACGCTAACACCCCCAAACCTAAACCTAACCCTAACCCTTAACCTAACCCTAAACCTAACCCTAAACCTAACCCTAAACCTAACCCTTAACCTAACGCTAAACCTAACGCTAACCCTTAACCTAACGCTAAACGTAACCCTAACGCTCTAAACCTAACCCTAACCCTTAACCTAACCCTAAACCTAACCCTTACCTTTATGTGAATCGGCTTGCTTTAATTTTATTTTTATTTCAATTTTTAATTTTTTTCATCGCGCTGTGATGACGTCACGTACGCGCTTTCGTCGAGCGCGCTTTTGTGGACCGCGGTTTTGACGGGTCACGCCTATTCTTCCTCAGGAAAAGGACTATGTTTCAAAAAATTGTGGATGCCACTGAAAAAATGGAAGATGAGAATGAAGCAATTAAATACGTAACTATGGACCCTACCAAAAAAGAAATAATCATGTAAGTAGATTTAATATTTCTCTTCCTGCAACATGGAATCTGCTGGATTTTTTAAAAAAAATATCTAAATTAATTGTTTTTATTTAAAGGGCTATGATGATGACCGGTTGTGACCTTTCTGCCATCACTAAACCTTGGGAGGTGCAAAGTAAGGTAGGCACCATAAGACTCAAGCAAAACGTGTGGAGCCATTTGTTACGGCACGTGAGGCGTTGCCCTGTCAGCTCCAGGGTACACGCACACGCTGGCAGCTGACTTCGGCCTTCTTTTGAGGCCATTTTTCGCCCTCCGGAGGCTTCAGGAAAGCCTCCTGAAGCCCCCGAAGGGCAAAAAACAGCCCTACAAGCAAAACGGAAGCCCGTTCCCAAACCTCCAGGTTTCTCGTAGGGTAAAATGACCAGATTTTAAGATGGGTAAAGCGGGACACCATTGACAGGGGGGGGGGGGCTCGGAGCACCTGAGCTGTAAAAAAAGAAAGAGGGCTGTAAAACCATGAAGCGTTGCCCCTGCTGCCACCGCCTCCTCCGCCGTGGTTTTGAGGAGCTTCCGACGGCTGAGCCGCTTGGCCCGGAACCGAGCCTCCTCCTTGCTGCGCTGCCGCCGAAGGCCACCAGACAGCTGTCGCAAAAACGTCACGTGTTGGCGCGCGCACACACAGGGGGGGGGGAGTACGCCCCTTGTTGGGTGCCGCGAACGAGCCGAGCGGAGGGAGGGAGGGAAACCACTGCCCTCTAAAGGCCACATCGGGAACGACACTTCAGAGAAATAAAAACTTTTTTTAACGGCGTCATTTTTAAAATTGATGATTCGGCGTCTTTTCTTTCTTTTGGAAAATCGGGACTTTTCAACACGCCGCGGGACACGGGACAAATTTTGAAAAATCGTGACTGTCCCGCCAAAAACGGGACGTCTGGTCACCTTATCGTAGGGCCAGTTTTTTATGCGCCGGAGGTTTCAGGGAAGCTCCTGAAGCCTCCAGAGGGCCTTTGTGGGGGAGGCTGTTTTCGCCCTTCCTAGGCTTCTAGAAAGCCTCTGGAGCCTGGGGAGGGCAAAAAAATCACACCAAAAGCGTTGGTTGCCCGGCCATGCATGCAAGGGGGAAGCGTTGCATAGCATTATGGGTGTGGGACATGACTCCCCCTGCACTCCCCCCACTTTTGGCACGTGAACCAAAAAAGGTTTGTCATCACTGGTCTACAGTATTTGTTGAACTTGCAAAGCAATTCAGATATAATGCAACAGAGGAGAAATTTGAGATATTTTTTTTAAGGAAGCAAAACTCTGTTATGAGTCCTTCCAGTTCGAACCAAAGCTCAATCTAGCCCTGAGGTACAGCACCTACTTCAGATTAAAGGCCACACTGGACTCCGAATGCTGGCAGCTGCATTACGCCGAATCAGATCAAAATCTAATTTGGTGTAATGCAATGCAAGTTAATTCATTTAATGAGTTTTGGTGAAGTGGGCAGGGCTTCGGGAGGCAAAAAAATACTGTATTTGGTGTATAAGACGCACCCTCTTTCTCGAGGGAAAAAGGTGCATCTTATACTCCAAAAAATACAGTACTTATTAATCTGGAATTTGCTTGAAAATAATATGATCATGGTTTATATTAGGACCCATTTTTAGCAATGAAAACAAGGAACACATTTGTTACTTAGGTCAATGATGGTTAACTTAGATCAGTGATGGTTATCGTTGTCCTCCTGTGCATGTCCCATCCCCATACATGTGTACATGACCCCCCCCCCCCTTGTGCTCCCCTGCACATGCACCCTGCCACCCAGCGCCCTGTTTTGGCTTCCAGGTTGGTGCAGGAGGCTTTCCGGCCCCAAAACAGGGAGCGGGGGGGGCAACCCCCCTGCACCCTGTTTTGGGCCTGGAAATCCTCCTGCACCAAACTGGAAGCCAAAACGGGGCATGGGGGCGCTGTTCAAGGCCCCAAAATGCAATGTGAGGTCCCCCCGTACATGTGCCCTGCCCCAAAGACCAGCTGGCCAGTAGGAGGTTAGGGTTAGGGTTAGATTTAGGACTTAGATTTACATCCCCTTAAGATGTTCTGCTTAAGAAATAGTCTCCAGCCATGTTTACCGACCATTTCATCACTTCTATAACTGTTTTATTTTTGTTAACATTTTATAAAAATAAAAACAAGGTGCTGAAGCAGCATCCCCAATCTTTCCAGATTGCGTGCCCCACACGGGAGCGAGGGAGCGGGGCAATGGTGGGTTTCAAAATTTTTGGGAACCTACTCTGGCGTGTGTGGCCTCCTTTGTGGGAGTGGCTTGCAGGCCATGTGACCTGGTGGGAGTGGCTTGCCGGCCATGTGTTTTCTCTCCCTCTCCCTCCCTCTCTCTCTCTCTCCTTCCTTTTGTCTCTCTGTCCCTATTTTCTTTTTTTCTTTCATCTCTCTCTTATTTTTCTTTCTTTTTTCTTTCTTTCTTTATTTATTTCTTCCTTTCTCTTTCTCTCTCTCTCTGTGTCCGTCTGTGTGTGTGTGTGTGTGTGTGTGTGTGTGTGTGTGTGTGTGTGTAGCAGTGGTGGACCCTCTTCTGTAGGTGTGGCCTGCTTTCCGGGTCCACTGGTGGAACCTCTTCTAAACGGTTCGGTAGATTTGACGAACCGGTTCTACCGAATAGGTGCGAACTGGTAGGAACCCACTCCTGGAGCGGGGATAGTTTTATGCGAATGGCAGGTGACTGAATGGAGCTTCACACGCTCCATTCCTGGTAGTGGGCCGCAGCCTTGGGTTTGGGGACCCAATTCAATTTATTAGATTTATAGGCCGCCCAATCCTGGAGGACTCCGGGCGGCTGTTTCTAAACGATTAGTATTTTTTCCATAGATAAAAACCTTTTCTCTATCCTTTTCTACAATATCCCTTTACATGGAGCAAGGCATGCTTTGATGGCGGACATGTCTAATTACTTTACTAGCTGACAACTATTACGAAAAACTTAAAAATTATTTGTTATTCATTCGCAGGTTGCTTTGATGGTTGCGAGTGAATTTTGGGAGCAAGGTGATCTTGAACGAACTGTCTTACAGCAAAATCCAATTGTAAGCATCTTACATGATACCATGCATTCAATCTTAAAAAAATAAGATTACACGTCCACTAATTACTTTCTTCAACTCTTTCTAGCCTTTGATGGACAGAGCCAAGAGGGATGAATTACCTAAGCTTCAATGCGGTTTCATTGATTTTGTATGTACCTTTGTGTATAAGGTAAGGGATGACTTCATATCGTTCCATTTTATTATGAATGCTTTTATGTAAAAAATACAAAATATAAGATTAAATCTGCGCAGAGCTGATATTTATGAAATGACAAGATGTTAATTAAACAACCAAGCAAATATATTGTATATATTTGTGAATGCTCTGAAATAGCAATAGCAATAGCAGTTAGACTTATATACCGCTTCATAGGGCTTTCATCCCTCTCTAAGCGGTTTACAGAGTCAGCATATCGCCCCCACAGTCTGGGTCCTCATTTCACCCACCTCGGAAGGATGGAAGGCTGAGTCAACCTTGAGCCGGTGAGATTTGAACCGCCGAACTGCAGATAGCAGTCAGCTGAAGTGGCCTGCAGTACTGCACTCTAACCACTGCGCCACCTCGGCTCTTATGTTGAGTCCCCGAAGTATTTCCTACAAGTATTAATATATTTTCCAGTCAAGTGTCAAACCACATGCATTACATTCAATAAAGCCAGAATATGCTTGCATTAAAACAGAAACAAATATTTAGGAATACATTCCCAATTTCCAAAGCTACAGCTTCCTCTTGACTGGCGAGTTCAGTATTTGATGCAGGTTGAGACAAACTGGCAGTAGAGATGCAGGCCACTTCAGCTGACTGTTATCTGCAGTTCGGCGGTTCTAATCTCACCGGCTCAAGGTTGACTCAGCCTTCCATCCTTCCGAGGTGGGTGAAATGAGGACCCAGACTGTGGGGGCGATATGCTGACTCTGTAAACTGCTTAGAGAGGGCTGAAAGCCCTATGAAGCGGTATATAAGTCTACTTGCTATTGCTATTGCTATTGCTATTAGAAATGTTAGCATTATTCTAGTGTTGTGTGTCGGAATCAACAATAGTACTTAAAAGTAGTGATAATAAAAGAAGGAACTCTTAAAAGCCAAAGGAAAACCTGCCAGTATAGAATGAATGAGCTTGGAGGTTTTCTAGTCCAGCCCCCGCGGCTCAAGCATGAGAACCTATAATATTTCAGATAAGTGATCATCTAAAATCTTCTTTAAAACATCCAGTGATGGCGTGCCCGTGATTTTTCATTTAATCTTCTCCACCCAATTACTAAATCCAGGCAAGCCGCTTGTCCAACAATTACTATTTAGTTTAGTAATAAATCACTACTACTGAGTTAAATGATCTTTAAATGGTCTGAGCTCCGTGAAAATCTATAACATCAGAGCCTGACCCCGCCTTCAAAGTTGTTTGGCGCCATTTTCTTTGTGTTTCTGGCAAGTAGGAAGGATTTTTTTTAAAAAAATGGAGTTAAAAGTCTGTGATACATACAATTAGAAGTTCTCCAGTATCAGTTCTGCCCGTGTTGGAATCAGTAATAAATCAATCATTGAGCTGAGGGTGGACGTATGCCTTCGTTCTGCAAAAAGGCAGAAAAAGTCCTTGGCGCGGAGAATTCACCGAGTTGCAGGGGGCTCACACCTTCCACCCCCAGATTTATGTTCTAGGGGGGTTGAATGGAGCACTTCCCAAACACAGCTTTCTCACCTCTTTTCCTATGCCCGGAGGAGAGGTAATCAAACTGTCAAACAGTTGATGGATGCTGTTTAGACAGCTTAACGCAGCCAAGGACCCGGAGCTGTTAAAAAAAAACAACTCCCCACAGACAACGCCCAAACCGGAAGTCGCGTGCCCGTGATTTCTGAAAGCAAGTTATTGCACGAGTTAATTGTCCTCACTGTTAGGAAGTTTCTCCTTGATTCCAGGTTGCTGCTCTCTTTGATTAGTTTCCAACCATTGTTTCTTTATTTTATTTTTTTATGTTTTTGTTGTTTTTATTTTTATTTTTTTAATTTATTATTGTTGTTTTTATTTTAGGTTTTTTTTTTCTTGTTTCAAAGGTTTTATTTCTTTTAAGGCAAACATTTCATCATTCCTCAATCAGTAAGACGTCGAAGTACAATTTTTTGTATGTCAAAATAATTCTAGTTTACCACCAAATTCTTGTCCAGCCTAATATATACCCCTCCCTCCCTCCACCCTCTCCCCCAACCCCCCTCCACCTCCCCCCCCGACTTCCCAGAACCCGTACACGGTATGGATTTCTAACAAATAAAATCTATTGAGAAAAAAAAAAGAAATAAAGAAATTAATGACATCTCTACATTGACCTTAGCTTCTTCTTGCTGAGCCAACTTTAAACAATTTAAATCATTTCTGATCTTAAGCATAAACCAACCATTGTTTCTTGTCCTGCCCTCCGGCACTTTGGAGAATAATTTGGTACAAAGTTATTTATAGGTATAAAGTATAGGTATAAATTTCCGTTGTGTAATATATGTAAGAAATGGGGGGAAAAAATATTGGGCTGATAAAGATTATTCAATCCTCTTTGTTATCCAATAAAGATTTTTCTACGTATAAAAATGCATGCGTTGCTAACCGCCAAGCTTCTGTTTCAATGGTAAACCTATGGAGCTCCATTATTTCTTTAGGAATTTTCAAGGTTCCATAAAGAAATTACCCCTATGCTTGATGGTCTTCTAAACAATCGTACGGAATGGAAAGCTTTAGGAGATATTTATGACGAGAAGATGAAAGCTCTCGAAGAAGAAAAGCAAAAACTCGAAGGAGATGGCAAGAAAGGTTAGGCATAAATGCGCTGATTCGGGCAACTCGTGCGTACGTACAAACATTTCCGTAACATTGAGAACTTTTGCTGAGTTTGGGACTTAAAGGTACCAAATGTAGTTTTAATCGATATAATTTCATGGTCTGCAGTACATTCCATCAGTTCTTTGCTGCAACAGATTAACCCAGCTATCCTTAGGGATTCGTGTGAATAATGAGAAATCATAATGAGCAAAATCTAAATATCCCAGGAGTCCATTAAATGAAGAGAGTTTAAATTGGTTTAGTCAGAAGATTCTGAAACAATATGTAGCAATAAAGCAGAAAATCAGCCAAAATTCACAATCTCTTGTTTTAAAGTCTGTGCTAGATTGCAGAGACTATCTTTAGGGGAGGGAGGGAGGGAGGGAGGAAGGAAGGAGGGAAGGAAGGAAGGAGGGAAAGAAGGAAGGGAGGAAGGAAAATACTAATTCACTTAAAGGAGACTCCATCTGAATGCAATCCTAATAATAGTATATTTTAGAGGGACAGTAAAGCTGCAAATTAAAAAAAAAAGAATGCAGATAAACCAAAACTACAGAAATAAAATATACCAATTTTTGAACCACCATATTTTTTACCAGGATCATATTTAAATAAAACACAGCTGAAAAAACATTTATCTGTTAACCATTTTGAATCAGTCAGCTTTCTAAGTTCAAATGTTAAAATTCTAAATTAGTCTGGCTTTTCCGGTTGCGGAACTTAAAACTATGAAAATGGTATGATTTAATGAGAACGGGCTTGCTGAATTAATTCCAATTTGTGCTACTAATTTTTTTTTTTAATATTTCTTTTTTTTTTTTTTGCTGTATCTTGTACACGTTTGAGGCCATAATCAAGACTATCCTGAAAATGCTGTTGGATCTCTATAAAAATGGCTGTAATTTACTTTGACGTTTTTCAGACTGTTAATGACAGTCATAAAAAAATCCAATGGCCCCAATCCAACCAAGGATTTCCCATAAGTAGCCCTATTTGTTTACTTTGGAAGCATAAATCAGCCAACAGTAAGAAATCATCAGTTCACTTATATCTCTTTTTGTGTGTAAGTAGATGATAATAACATTAGGCTACTCACACCTGATAAGGCCCAAATAGGATGAAACCAGCCATGTAGTGCTTCTTGCTGTCAATGTAATTATGTTGTGAAATGCACACTCTTTGAAAATAAATAAAATACAGTTGAATGGACCATTACAACAGGATGTTTGGGAGAAAACTAAATAAGTAAAGCACCTCAAAATTCAATCGAAAATTACACTGTTAATTATACCTCAGCATTTCCGCAGATAGCCCATGGATCAAGTTTCCATACAAATGAAAAGGAACGAAATAACATAGTAACATAGTGATCCCCAGTTTTCAAATTTAAGTTTAATTCTAATGTTGGTAATGTCAATATAAGTAAACCAAAAAAAGAACTATTTATCATGGGTGGGGGGAGAGATCGTAACAACTACAATCTGGTGTAATCATTTCAAATCAACTAAGAGAAAAGCTTATATTGGTCAAATACTAAAGAGGATTATATTGTCCTATCACTTAATTTTATGTTCCTAAATGTCCACTGAGACATGATGTGTGATGTTTAGGTTCCACCACAAAACCGTGGTAGACTAAAGCGCGCTCGACGAAAGCGTGTACGTGACGTCATCACAGCGCGACGAAAAATCGCGCTGTGAGCGGTAAATTTAAAATTAAAGCGAAAACCTTACCCTAACCCCCCCAAACCTAACCCTAAACCTAACCCTTAACCTAACCCTTAACCTAACGCTAAACCTAACGCTAACCCTTAACCTAACCCTAAACCTAACCCTAACCCTTAACCTAACCCTAACCCTAACCCTTACCTTTATGTGAATCGGCTTGCTTTAATTTTATTTTAATTTTAATTTAATTTATTTTTAATTTTTTTCGTCGCGCTGCTGATGACGTCAGGTACGCGCTTTAATCGGGCGTGCTTTAGTGGACCGCGGTTTTGACGGGTCACGTGATGTTTTATACATCTGATAATTAATCATTGGTTATAATGGAAAAATTGCACCAGAGTGCATTCAATGTTGTCAGCAGTGAAAAATGGGTTGAACTTTCAAACGTTTAGATGATTCTTCTGTTGCAAAGGTACACACCAATAAACCCCTTCAAAAATTAAAATGCATGCATATTTATATGTATATTTTTTTGCATTTTATTAGTGGAAGAGGTTGGAACTGTCGAATCGGCAGATGGCAAATCGAAAACATGTGTGATTTTATAATTAAATGCAAGAAGTATTTCTGCTACAATCAAGAAATCTATCAACATTTGCAGCGAGGTCGAGGATTTCTGTCAATATAACGGAGCCTAAACTGTTCAGTCTTTATTCATCTACAATGGAAGTGGGACATTTTCACCAAAGGAAAGTGGAACATTTTAAAGAAATGGACAACCTGAGATTGCTTTGTCAAAAGTGATTGTGGATTCATTTCTTGGTTGCGGCTCTTCTCAATTAACCGTCTTTATTTAATATATTAAACCCTGTGAACTTTCAGGAAACTATAATTTTACACAACTTTCAGTTAATTTCATGATAAAATTCTGTATTGCACAACACAGAGCACTGTAATTGTAGCATTGTAATTATTAATGCACAGAAGTTAAGTTTTATATTATGTTTAGTTACTTCCCCTGGAATTTTTCACGTTTACTATTACCAATAAAGTTCTATAGGTCATGTCGTTTTGAAAGCTTTCTATTTTTAGCATAGGCTTATGGTTAGAAACAGGCTTACTTCAAAAATATATCTAAATCCAGCAAAAGGATTCTAATTTAGAGAGTGGCTCAACTTACGACCATCATTGGGACTGGAATTATGGTTGTAAGTCATTGTAGTGGTAAGTCAAGGCATCATACGATCAGACCCGATGTCAACTCGCAAAGCATCCTTGACCTTTTCTGGAGTTGCCATAGGAAATGGCAGGATGGGAAACCGCTGAAACGCCACGACAGCAAAAGATAGATGCGCATTATCTCTCTCGAAACTATATCCCAGTTTACTGCGCCCGGAGGGGAGTGGCCTCTAAAACCCGTAAAATTGCCCCGTTGGTGAATGTGATTGATGACACACCCTGAGGGGAAGCGGGGGGGGGGGAACAGGGTCATGATTGGGGCCGTAAATTACGTGGGGTCAGAGCTGGCTTCACTAAAACAGAGCCGAGGTGGCGCAGTGGTTAGGGTGCAGTACTGCAGGCCACTTCAGCTGTTATCTGCAGTTCAGCGGTTCAAATCTCACCGGCTCAAGGTTGACTCAGCCTTCCATCCTTGCGAGGTGGGTGAAATGAGGACCCAGACTGTGGGGGCGATATGCTGACTCTGTCAACCGCTTAGAGAGGGCTGAAAGCCCTATGAAGCGGTATATAAGTCTAACTGCTATTGCTATTGCTATATTCACTTGGGTATGTGCCGACATGAAACTCCTAATAAATGACTGGATTTTTTTTTTGAAGCTTGGCTCTAGGCTCATGATTTAATTAGGGCATCCGTCGGAACCTTGACACCTGATTTTTCAATATATATTTTTTGCAGCGACTGGTAACAAGGTGATTGTTAAGTGAATCCATTTTTCACAATGGGCATTTTGCTCAAAAACTGGAAGTAATGCCACAAACTGACAAAAAACATCGCAAATCATGGTTATTTGAGTATGGGATGCTGCAAACAAGCCCTAAAAGTATTTTGGGTGATTTTTTCAGTTTAGCCTACAAATGTTGTCTTGACTCAGTCAAATGAGTTATGTCTTTTATAATTATATCTACTGTATATAATTGTCTCTTTGATAGTAATTACACATTATTTCCACATTAAGGGTGTTTAAAACAATCCAAATGGAAAATTACAAGGTGGTACAAGTTTTTCAATAGCAATCTGTCTTTCCCAAAGCTAGAAATAATGGGGAAAACCTGCTAACAGTTATTAGCTTCCTGCCCATAAAATCTTAAGATCATGAAATCCAATCATGGATTTTTATCTCTCCATATTGATTGAATTCATCACCCAATCTATATGGGCGGATCATTTTCAGAGGCAGTTTAAGACAAGAAGGCAATGGAGAGATTTTCACTACGATCTGCTCTGGAATAAGTCTCCCAATATAAACACGGTTACAGAAATGATAAGACTACCCAAGCATGGTAATACCTAATATGAGCTGAGGTGGCGCAGTGGTTAGAGTGCAGTACTGCAGGCTACTTCAGCTGACTGCAGTTCAGCAGTTCGGCTGTTCAAATCTCACCGGCTCAAAGTTGACTCAGCCTTCCATCCTTCCGAGATAGGTAAAATGAGGACCCGGATTGTTGTTGGGGGCGATATGCTGACTCGGTAAACCGCTTAGAGAGGGCTGAAAGTCCTATCAAGCGGTATATAAGTCTAACTGCTATTGCTATTGCTAATAGTTTTGTTTTTCTATCTTGAAATATACAACACGTCCTTTGGAATAAAGATGGATGTATTTACCCCTTTCACCAAGAGCGGCTAAATGTTTCCTGTATATTTTAAAGATAATGACCACGGGTTCCAAGTCTGTTCCATTAATTTGTTGCTGTTGTAGTTCTATACATATTTCGTTTGTCCATTCCTTTATTTGTAAGCTGCCTCATCTAATGATTCTAGGTGACTGGCACAAGATAATGGTGTAAGGTAGAACTGAAATGCAACCGAGATATAAATATCCATATTTTTCTTTACGAAATATAGATAACAAAGAGGATATTTGCCTGTACGTGATTGAATTAGATTTTGAAATTTGAAATTTAATAAAATTTGTAGGCCGCTCAATCCCATGGGACTCTGGGCGGCTTACAGACAAGATAAAAAGCATTTGAAAAATTAAAGATAAAAATACAGTTGTTAAAATTACACACTATCCATTCTGTCTAAGTGGGGCTGGACATTGATCAACAACCCCAGGCCTGCCGGAACAGCCAGGTCTTGGTGGCTTTTCGGAAGGCCGGGAGAGTGGTAAGGGTCCGGATCTCTACGGGTAGATCGTTCCACAGGGCCGGCGCAGCTACAGAGAACGCCCTCCCCCGGGGGGGCCGCCAGCCGGCATTGTCCGGCCGACGGTACCCGGAGGAGGCCCAACCTGTGAGATCTTGTTGGTCGTTGGGAGGTATGTGGCAGGAGACGGTCTCTCAGGTAGCCAGGTCCTAAACCATGAAGGGCTTTAAAAGTAACGACTAGCACCTTGAAGCGCGTTCGGAGACCAATAGGGAGCCAGTGCAGCTCGCGGAGGATGGGTGTAACATGGGTGTATCTAGGTACACCCAGTATCGCTCGCGCGGCTGCATTCTGGACCAACTCTTCAGGATCAGCATGTACAGATGTGTTGCAATAACTGCACTACAAAGTTAGCCTCCAAAACCGACAGATGTTTAATAGGGTCTGGATGAGCAGCTGTCGCAAACAGGTCTTGTAAAGCTCTTGGGAGACCAGTTAGATAGATGTAAATGGGCTGCCGCTTATTGGATTTAACTGCCATCTTGCAACGTGTCAAAGAATTAACCTTTAAATCCACCTTCTTATGTAAAGAATCCATCTACCTTTCTTTGCCGTTTGAGGACATCCGAGTTTAGCCTTGTTTCACCCTTACTTCTGTATGCATGATCTGTGAAAGATGCAGTTTATTTCAAGTAGCTCTTTGAGTCAGTCCTTTGAGAATCTGGGTGAGGAAACAAAGTCCGCTTTACTTCTTGTAGGGTATATAACAGCACATCATCAACCGTTTGCCAGGGTTTCTCTCTGCCCCTTCTTATCCCGTACAGAATCAAAGCAAAGTGATTCTCAAGTCTATTTCTCACCCTCTCTCCCTTCTTAGGGCTCAAATATCATTTACTGCCTTGTTAATCTAAGAGTTCTTCAATAGCCAACTTTATCTGTGTTTTCTCTGCCACGGAGTGAGATATTTGAACATTCATCCGAGTTCTGCATTATACATCAAGGATGGAATCTGATTAGATGGCACATTGAGCTGTTAGCCTTTAAAGTGACAGTCGCCTTCCTTTGAATATTGTTGTATGTTCACAAATTTGCCCATGCTTGATATTATTCAGCTATAAAATGCCCAGATATTGTAGGTTTCATTGTGTTCCTTCTTGATGGTTTGGTCATTTGGTATTTCAATTCCATTTCTGTTTATGACGTTACCTCAATTTATTGTTCCTGTAGTAGATTTATCTAAATCAATTTCCATTTCTATACCTGTGTTTAAAATTCTTAGCAATAGCAATAGCAGTTAGACTTATATACTGCTTCATAGGGCTTTCAGCCCTCTCTAAGCGGTTTACAGAGTCAGCCTATCGCCCCCAACAACAATCCGGGTCCTCATTTCACCCACCTCGGAAGGATGGAAGGCTGAGTCAACCTTGAGCCGGTGAGATTAGAACCGCCAAACTGCAACTAGCAGTCAGCTGAAGTAGCCTGCAGTACTGCATTCTAACCACTGCGCTACCTCGGCTCCAGGTATTCTTACTGTATTTATTAATGACTGGATTTCAATTTCTAGTTTTTCACTAAGCTTCGGATCACCCATAAAAAAACAAATGTCTTTTGCCTTTTTAGCTAACATCAGCTTCTCTAAACTGATTCTCTTTTCATCATCAGTAATACTGAATCTTACTGAAACTCTGATTTACATCTGATTATAATTTTTAAGACTTGGCATGTTTAAAAATAAAAAAAACTCCTACCCAAAGTTTTAATTTAAACTAACCCTTGTGGGTCGATGTGAAAGAGATACAGAGGATAATTTCTGTTTCCCATTCAAGCAAAAACATATATATATATTTTAAAAAACCATATTTTTTAAAAAAATATTAGAACAAAATGTGAAAACCTGCTTTTTATTTACAGATGTTGAGGAGTATGGAGAAACAAATTTCAGATTTGGAGATCTCATTTCAGAGAAACAAGTCTTGAAAGTATTCGTCAAATTCTTCCTCCCTATAAAATAAAGGAAATACATAACATTATTATTATACAATTGTATCACAGCGGCCAGTTGTTTCACCGGATTTGGCATTGGTTACTAGTCGGGCCCCACCCAGGGGCCTAGGACGTTGTAACGTATTTTCGTAATATGCGTGCAGATCCAAGCAGTGCGGCTTTTTGCATTTGACTGATGGTGATTTTGTCAATTTTTAACTGGTTTAAATGTAATTCCAGTGCTTTTGGAATAGCACCCATTGTGCCAATTACCACTGGAATTACCACTGCTGGTTTGTGCCATTATTATTATTATTATTATTATTATTATTATTATTATTATTTTATTATTTTATTATTTTATTATTTATTAGTTTTGTATGCCGCCCACTCTCGGAAGACTCCGGGCGGCTTACAATAAAAAAGGGAAGGGGGATACAAAAATAAAACAACAGTTTAAAATTGCAACAACATTCACAACCTAGGATGGGGCTGGACAATTCAACAGCCCCAGGCGTGCCGGAACAGCCAAGTCTTTGTCGCTTTACGGAAGGCCGGAAGGGTAGTAAGGATCCGGATCTCAACGGGGAGATCGTTCCATAGGGCCGGAGCAGCTACAGAGAAGGCCCTCCCCTCATGTTCAATAACATGAGTTATTGAATCAGAACAAGACTATAACAGTTTTTATTTATGCACGTAGGAAATTCTCTACAGCAAAAATGCCACATTTTACAGATATAACAGTAAGGGTGTGCTGACAATATTTATCTGACTAGGCAACTCAAGGTTTAGGAATTTCTCTATAGGTCAAAATGCATTCACTGCAAACTATCCTTTCTACTTCTAGTAAGGTAAGACAAGTAAGTAAGGCAAGTGAGTAAGTATATCCGTGAGCAATCCCTGTTCTTGAGATTAAATAGTGAAGAAGTTTGATAGAGACTTTTGTCCTTTTGAGTTTTGTAGAGTTGTGAAGTGGCAAATAAAGAAATCCTAACACAGATCAAACTGAGAATAAGAAACTAACCCCTCCAATCTTCCAGATACAATGAATAATTATGCACAGTTGGCGTAGGGCTCGTATTATTTTGTACATTCTCGATCTATTTTTGTTCTAAAATCTAATCATCATAGATAGGCCTACTGAATGTTTTTTTATTGATTTAAAATAATGACGGAGAAACAGCAAAAAATCAGATAAAAATGCATGTGTTATCAAAGTAAAGAAAAGGCATAGTGGTTTTTCTAGATGAAAGAATGCAGTGAAAGAAAAGATCAGTTCAGCTATAAATAGTTGCAATTCAATATATAATTATCTAATGCAATTATTCAAGTATATATGTATTTCTCTCATATTTTTACTTCTCAAAGAGATAGACACAGACAGACAGACGGACACACAAAACTGTATATATACAGTACCTACTTTATAACTATATGTGTGTGTATAAAAAGAAAAGAACAATGATTTTACTTCTTGATTAAAATTATTTTTCTGTTTAGATAAACTTTTAAGGAAGGTCACAGGAAAAAAACAAGACCTTGTTTTTTCTTCAGCATCCTGTGGCGGACCTCTCCAGAAATCTGCCTCGGAGGGACCCTCTTCCTGATCATCTGAGTCTGTTTAAAAAAGATAAAAATCTTTGAAATAAAATGATTTTAAGAGCGTTTTCACATTTTGAGCTAGACGTCTTTAACATTTAAAAAACAACGATAAAGCACTAAAAATAAAATGAGGAATTATCCATACAAAATTTAGTTAAGCAGTTATTCCTGATCACTATCCATTGGAATTACTATTTTTTAGCAGTGACCAATTGGGAACACAAGAAATATGTTCATAGCTACACCCATTGGTGGGATTCAAGCAATTCGCACCTACCCAGGAGAACCGGTTGTTAACTTTTTAAGCCGTTCGGAGAACCGATTTTTGGAAGAAATCTTATTTTGTTTTTTTCCACTTTACAGGGCTCACCCTGTAAGGAAGGCAGGAAGGAAACATTCTGGTGTTGTTTCTAGCCTCATCTTTATTGCTCTGATTACACAAACTGCCTCTCCGGTTAACCCTTATTACATTGGAACAGCTAAGGCTAAAGCACCCATCGACGTGAGTGACGCTGGGTTGGCCACACCCACCCAGTCACATGACCACAGAGCCACGCCTACCCACTTGGTCATTAGGGTAGAGAACCGGTTGTTAAATTATTTGAATCCCACCACTAGGAATACACCCTTTTTGGTCCTATATTAAGAAGGGTTTTGTGTAGTGGTAAAAGACACAGGTTATAAATAGCAATAGCAATAGCAGTTAGACTTCTATACCGCTTCATAGGGCTTTCAGCCCTCTCTAAGCGGTTTACAGAGTCAGCATATCGCCCCCAACAACAATCCGGGTCCTCATTTCACCCACCTCGGAAGGATGGAAGGCTGAGTCAACCTTGAGCCGGTGAGATTAGAACCGCCGAACTGCAGATAGCAGTCAGATGAAGTGGCCTGCAGTACTGCACCCTAACCACTGCGCCACCTCGGCTCCATAAAGACAGAACATAAGTTCTAGTCCTTCCTCTAGCACAAAACCAGCTGGGCCAGTCACATCCTCTCAACCTCAGGAAGGAGGTAACAGCAAACCACTTCTCTAAAAGTTGCCAAGAAAACTGCAGGGACTCACCATACAGATACTAGGATGTAAGGCTAGCTAGAGGCCGAGGTGGCGCAGTGGTTAGGGGTGCAGTACTGCAGGCCACTTCAGCTGACTGTGATCTGCAGTTCGGCGGTTCAAATCTCACCGGCTCAGGGTTGACTCAGCCTTCCATCCTTCCGAGGTGGGTGAAATGAGGACCCGGATTGTTGTTGGGGGCAATATGCTGACTCTGTAAACCGCTTAGAGAGGGCTGGAAGCCCTATGAAGCGGTATATAAGTCTAAGTGCTATTGCTATTGCTATTGAAGGCACCCACACACAGACCCACAGTTTATATTGTAGCGTTGTGGCTTTATCGCATTTTGAATATCTCTCATACTTCGTTTGACCAAACTAGCCCTTTATAATAAAGGTAAGTCTTCAGGTAGCAATAGCAGTAGACTTATATACTGCTTCATAGGCCTTTCAGGCCTCTCTAAGCGGTTTTACAGAGAGTCAGCCAGGTAGGATTTCCTGGACAGAACTGGCCCAGAACTGGGCAAAAAACAGGCCCAACAGGCCAACCGGAAGTTCATTCCCGAGCTTCCGGTTGGGTCATTGGGGCTGTTTTAGCAATAGCAATAGCAGTTAGACTTATATACTGCTTCATAGGGCTTCCAGCCCTCTCTAAGCGGTTTACAGAGTCAGCATATCGCCCCCAACAACAATCCGGGTCCTCATTTTACCCACCTCGGAAGGATGGAAGGCTGAGTCAACCCTGAGCCGGTGAGATTTGAACAGCTGAACTGCTGAACTGCAATCAGCTGAAGTGGCCTGTAGTGCTGCATTTAAGCACTGCGCCACCTCAGCTCTTTCACCCTCTCTGGCTCCGTAGGCTCTCCTGAAGCCTGGGGAGGGCTAAAATGGCCTCCCTCAGCCCTCCGGAAGGCCGAAAATCAGCTGGCCAGTATGAGCATGCCTGTCGGAGATGTGGGTTGCCGAGGGCTGCCATGCTGGCAAATATGGCTCCACGTGCCACCTGTGGGATGTGTGCCATCGGTTCGCCATCATGGTTCTAGAGCAATTTCTTCCTTCGATGATGTTTTTCTCTAGATCAGTGGGTCTCAACCTTCCTAATGCCGCGACTCTTTAATACAGTTCCTCATGTAGTGGTGACCCCCAACCAGAGGTGGGTTCCTACCAATTCGCACCTATTCCGTAGAACCGGTTCGTCAAATCTACCGAACCGGTTAGAAGAGGTTCCACCAGTGGACCCGGAAAGCAGGCCACACCTACAGAAGAGCTTCCAAACATTTTTGAAACCCACCACTGGTCCTTGGATATGATTATTCTACACTATCATGCTCCTATTTATAAAACTCAGTGCCTCTGTGCAAGGTAAGGATGACTACTGCGTTTGTGGTGCAATCAGAACATTGCGTGTGTTGAAGTTGTTTTAACGCAAACCAAAGATGCCTTTTAAAAAACAAGTTTACATCCTATTCTTATGCATGCCAGTGCTGTGTGCGAGATAATTTAAGGTGGTTCTGACAAGTGTCGTCGGCATCTTCATATCCAGTCACATGGGCGGCAAGCCACTCCCATCCGGTCACATGGGCGGCAAGCCACTCCCACAAAGGAGGCCACACTCACCCAGAGTAGGTTCGAACAATTTTTGAAACCCACCACTTCCCCCAACCATAAAATTATTGTATGTTTTCCATATTTTTTCAAAAATATGTGTTTTCCGATGGTCTTAGGCGACTCCTGTGAAAAGGTCATTCGATCCCCCCCAAAGGGGTCCCGATCCACAGGTTGAGAACCGCTGCTCTAGATCATCAGTTCGGTTTTTTTCCTGCTTTGCCTATTACATGATTCTGAAAGTTTATTTACTGAACAGAAATGATTTCCTACAATTTTTTTTTAATACTAACCTTCATCAGTCTGGTTCGATTCTTCCAATGATGCTGGGCCTATTTAAAAAAATCATTTCAGAAATAATTAGTTTACCTTTGCCCTCCACTTCAGCTGATGATAACAATAGAACCCAGAGTTTCAGACATAAATCGCTGTGGTCATAAGTTGAGGTACCGCAGGATCAGATCCACTTTTACAACTGTTTCTATGATGGTCAAAAAGCAAGCCACGCATGGTTGCTAAGTGAATCATGCAGTTGTTAAGCAAATCCAGCATATCCAGTGGGAGCTTTTTTACTTGTAAACGTGAGCTGGTGTTTGTGGCTGATCAGCTGCCAGCCCCTCCAGCAGCCAAATCAGAGAAGTATTTTTTTTTAGTATTTAGTATTTTATTAGGATTTATAGGCCGCCCTTTTCCCTGAGGGGACTCAGAAGGAGGCATGGAGTCAGGTTCAGCATCAAGGCAACCTGTGAGTTCCGAAGGGAAAGAGGGAATGGAGCTGGCATAGAGATAGAGATAGAGAGATAGAGATAGATAGAGAGATAGAGATAGATAGATAGATAGATAGATAGATAGATAGAGAGAGAGAGAGAGAGAGAGAGAGAGAGACTGGGCCATCCATCAGTCCTCAGATGGAGAGTCAACAGCCCCCAGGTCTGGAGGTGGCTGATGAGGAAGAGGAGGAACAGCTGGGTCCAGTGCCTAACATGCAGATGTTCAGAAAGGAGAGGAGGGCAGTGGAAATCTATGGGCCGGTCCTTGGGACGGAAGCCCCACCGCTGCTAGCGAAGCCCCACCCTAGCTCTGGGGATAAAAGGCAGGGGGTGGAGATGAATAGATGTGGCAGAGGAGAGGAGAGCAGTGGAAATCTATGGGCCGGTCCTTGGGACGGAAGCCCCACCGCTGCTAGCGAAGCCCCACCCTAACTCTGAGGATAAAAGGCAGGGGATGGAGATGACTAGATATGGCAGAGGAGAGGAGAGCAGTGGAAATCTATGGGCCGGTCCTTGGGACGGAAGTCCACCGCTGCTAGCGAAGCCCCACCCTAACTCTGGGGATAAAAGGCAGGGGGTGGAGATAAATAGATGTGGCAGAGGAGAGGAGAGCAGTGGAAATCTATGGGCTGGTCCTTGGGACGGAAGTCCACCGCTGCTAGCGAAGCCCCACCCTAACTCTGGGGATAAAAGGCAGGGGGTGGAGATAAATAGATGGGGCAGACAACTATTCATCTCTCCTACCGGACAGACTTGTTAGCTTGCTGTAAGAGAGAAACTTTTTGCTGGTGCTCCTAAGAAAGGAATCATTGCTTCAACTACAGAGGGTATGTCTTGTTTGGGGACCTGGGTCAGAACAGTTGGTTCCCAAGCACTTGAAATGCAATCATGTACCCAAGGGGGAGGATCAACAGCAGAGGTGGGTTCCTACCAGTTTGCACCTACCGAACCGGTTAGAAGAGGTTCCACCAGTGGACCCGGAAAGCAGGCCACACCTACAGAAGAGCTTCCAAGATTTTTTGAAACCCACCACTGGTCCTTGGATAGGATTATTCTACACTATCATGCTCCTATTTATAAAACTCAGTGCCTCTGTGAAAGGTAAGGATGACTACTGCGTTTGTGGCGCAATCAGAACATTGCATGTGTTGAAGTTGTTTTAACGCAAACCAAAGATGCCTTTTAAAAAACAAGTTTGCATCCTATTCTTATGCATGCCAGTGCTGTGTGTGAGGTCATTTAAGGTGGTTCTGACAAGTGTCGTCGGCATCTTCATATCCGGTCACATGGGCGGCAAGCCACTCCCATCCGGTCACATGGGCAGCAAGCCACTCTCACAAAGGAGGCCACACCCACAGAGTAGGTTCGAACAATTTTTGAAACCCACCACTGGTCAATAGGACGGGTCATCAGTAGCTCTTTTGAAATCCATCATAACTCTGGTTATTAAGCAACCAGTTGTCAGTCAAAAACTACCTATATTGACTTATATCTAAATTTAAATTGTAACCTCTCAGAGTCAGATATCCCCATTTTAAAAAATGTAAAATGCAACTGTTATTTAGTTAATGGTGAGCCTTAATGGTGAGCCTTTTAAATCTTTAAATTTTCTTTTTACCTTCATGGATCTTCTTTTTCTTCGCCTTCTGCCCGTGTGGTAAAGATCCTTTTGACTTTTTGCCCTTTAAAATTTTGGAACTTTGTTCATTGTTGTCTTGCTTCTTTCCCGGTTTGACCTCCCTTTTCCTTTATAAAAAAAGAAGAAATAAATAACATGTCCATCCATCTCCAAAAATGTACAAAAATTGGTTAGAACTATAATAGTTTAAATACATATTTGCATATAATAAATCAACCTTCCCTATATCATAGTTTAAATACGACGTGCCCAAACATTGTTTCTAGCCTGCACAAAATTAGAATAAGGAATATACACTTTTCTGCACTTGTATTACAGATAAATATGACCCAATCTTTCTGCTTTCAAAAAGTATCTGATTTCAATTGAACTGATATGTGCCCCGTTGATTCTAAAGCAGAATTTACTGAATTTTAACCTCAAAAATATCTGGAAATGCTAGCACTTCGCCCTTTGGATAAGAAATAGGGTCACTAATCCTGGCTGCGCAAGAACAAGCTATCCGCACAAATGCCATTAAGGCCAAAATCGGAAAATCCTCTGATGATGCCAAATGCAGACTTTGCAAAGAAGCTGGTGAAACTGTTGATCACATACTCAGCTGCTGTAAAAAAATCGCACAGACTGATTATAAATTGCGGCACAATTCAGTAGCACAAATGATCCATTGGAATTTGTGCAAAAATTATAATATTAAAACAGCAACAAACTGGTGGGAACATCAGCCTGAAAAAGTCACCGAAAATCAGATGGTCAAGATCTTGTGGGATTTCCGTATACAAACGAACAAAATACTGGCGCATAATACACCAGACATCACACTGGTTGAGAAAAATAAGGTCACAATCATAGACATCGCAATACCAGGTGATAGCAGGGTCACCGAGAAGGAACATGAAAAAAATCGCAAAATACCAGGACTTAAAAATCGAAATTCAACGACTATGGCACAAACCAGCAGTGGTAATTCCAGTGGTAATTGGCACACTGGGTGCTATTCCAAAAGCACTGGAATTACATTTAAAACAGTTAAAAATTGACAAAATCACCATCAGTCAAATGCAAAAAGCCGCACTGCTTGGATCTGCACGCATATTACGAAAATACGTTACGACGTCCTAGGCCCCTGGGTGGGGCCCGACTAGTAACCAATGCCAAATCCGGCGAAACAACTGGCCGCTGTGATACAATTGTATAATAATATCCTTCGACGTTATCTTAACAGTTCCTAGGTCCTTGGTTAGGACTCGAGCTGTTGAGCTACCAACCAGCCCCAAAGGCTGTGAATCTCACCAAACATTAACCACGCAATAATAATAATAATAATAATGCCCCTCCGAGGAGCTTTACCTTGTCATGGTGGGAGGGGCTTGCGTGCTCTAATGATTTTAAGGGATATGCTGAACAGGTACAAACATATCAGACAGGTCTTAGGTGAAGGGCCAGACAAAATTTGCTCCACAACCCATTCAAATATGGTGAATATGAAAAACCAGCCCCAAAGGCTGTGAATCTCACCAAAGATTAACCACATAATAATAGTAGTAGTAGCAGTAGTTCATTGAAAGGTGCATTACCTGTGATGAAAATTTAATTTGAAAGAACATTCTGGACAGAGTCCTTTAAAAAAAAAAAAGAACATATTTTATTTATATGCACATACAGACACACACACACAGAGATTGGAAACCACCTACAAATAGGAGGGATACCAATAATTGTCATTAAAGGCATACGCGATTAAACATTAATATGATTTTGAGAGCCTATTCAGTATAGCCCTTAACAGCACTGGCACAGAAACCACGAAACCATGAGTTTAAGTCCTGCCTTGGACACAAAACCAGCTGAGTGACATTGGACCAGTCTCTCTCATTCACCCCTAGGAAAGAAGGAAGGGCATACCACTTCCACCAATCTAGTCAAGAAAATTGCACTGGCTTATCCAGCATGTTGTCAGGAGCCGGGCTCAGTAGGTTAGGATGCTGAAATATCAACAGGCTCACATTCAATAGCAATAGCAATGAAGCGGTATATAAGTCTAACTGCTATTGCTATTGCTATTACTTCCTTTTGAATATGTTGTAGTTAAATTTCCTTTCACCAACATTTTAAAAATTCCTAATGTTATTTTTCTACACATTTAAGATCCATTGAAAAGGAAATAAACATTGGCTACATGATGGACTTACTTAATTTGACGAGTGCATTTTTCTTTTGCCCGTGTTCAACGTAACCAAAATTCACCTCCCAGCTCTTTAAGCCTTCTTTTTCATCGCAGTGTTTGCTTCCACAAGAAAATTGCCCTGGAGAGAAATCAAATTACCAAAATTGTAAGGATTTGTACGTGATACAGTATTTTTGCAAGTAAATAACTTGCTGAGATGTTCATTTTAAGTGTATTATATTTAAGGATATTATTTAAGGATATTGTATTTATTAAATGCTACACATCATTAATAATGGAGGGAAAAAATTAACATATTGATACACTCATATGCATACACTTTAGTCTGATCTTTTGGGTATTTCGCATAGATGAAAAAATAATTAGTTAGAAATAAAAAGCATTATATTATTTACAATTAGTTATAAAAAATGGGGATGAGCCTGTTTCAGAGGTGTTTCTGGATAGCTTCTGGCACTATAAATAAGAATACATTGTCAATTCATTTAACTTTTTCACCTTAACACATTTTAACTGTTGTTCCAAGGTTGTTGGAATTTCTGTGAGATTGGGTACTTTATACAAAACAAGTCTTTCTAGGAGCACTCTTAAATTCTCCATAATTATTTGCTTAGGGAAACATAATTGCCATCAATAGATGTAACTTACAATGTAGTTTATCAGAAATTAGCACATTCAACCACACACAAAATAAGTTAGCATTCTATCTGCAGGAACAGGGGTTTATGACCATGATTTAGATCAGTGATTCTCAACCAGCTGGATATGGGAATACAGAAATAATCTTAAGGCACGGGTGTCCCTTGATCTAAATAACGATATGTGATTAAAAGATCTTTCAGGTGCTCAACCTTAAATGGACGCTCGGTTACTATGGCTTGACGTGAAAAAAACTTCCGGTCCTGATGTTTATTCAAATGCCTTCCAAAAAGTCTTTTCAAACAAGAAACATGGAAAGCTGTGCCTTTTCATCTACTTTACTGTTGTGTCTGTGTCTTCCTTCAAAGCAGCCAACGAAAACTTCAAAAGAAACAGTTTTTTCTGTCCAAATCACCACCGGCTCCTGTCTCTTTTCAATCATTTCTGCCTACAACAGTTGAATTCGCATTGTCCTTGCATTTTAGGGGACATTCCCTACCCTCTCTGTTTCTCGAGCTGCCTTTCTTGAAGTAAGAAGCTGCGCAGTGGTGGCGCAGTGGTTAGAGTGCAGTACTGCAGGCTACTTCTGCTGACTGCCGGCTGCGTGCCATTTGGCAGTTCGAATCTCACCAGGCTCAGGGTTGACTCTGCCTTCCATCCTTCCGAGGTGGGTAAAATGAGGACCCAGATTGTTGGGGAGCAAGAGGCTGACTCTGTAAACCGCTTAGAGAGGGCTGTAAAGTACTGTGAAGTGGTATATAATCTAAACGATATAGCTATTGACCCTTATTGCAAAATAGCTAAGGTTTTGTAAAGCATAGGTCCTCCAGACTCGCTTTCTGCTTTGACATTTAATTACCAAAGGTATATTTTAGTTAGCATTTTAAAGCCACAGCAGTAAAAATTGGCCTAAACAATAGTTCCTAAATTCATTACACTTAAATCAAATGGGGATGCTGACTTCATTTTCCAGCAGGACTTGGCACGTCTGCGGAAGGAAGCATGAAGTGCTCCAAAATCTCCTGGTAGACGGCTGCGTTGACCCTGGACTTAATGAAGCACAGTGGACCAACACCAGCAGATGACAAGGCTCCCCAAATCAACACAGACGGTGGAAACTTCACGCTGGACTTCACACTCGCCCCCACAGTCCGGGTCCTCATTTCACCCATCTCGGAAGGATGGAAGGCTGAGTCAACCTTGAGCCGGTGAGATTTGAACTGCCGAACTGCAGATAACAGTCAGCTGAAGTGGCCTGCAGTACTGCACCCTAACCACTGCGCCACCTCGACTCCTAGAAACTCCAATAATACATTCAAGGAAACCTACAACTGCATCTCACAACAATCTTGCATGCTTATGCCTCTTAGTAGTAAACTATATTATTGCTCTATAACAATGATGTTTGATGACTATAACAATCTTAGCAAGCCTGAGGTCATTAAAATCACAATTTACAAAACAATTATTACATGACTAAATTATGGTATATTAGAAGGCTATGGTACAATTAACAACAATAAGCTCTGGGCCCTGAATTCAAAGCTATAACTGGTAAACTAGAAATAGGTTTTTGTAAGTCTACAAAGATGCTAGATCAACACTTGATGTTAGGAAGGGCCAACAAACATATATAGAGCCGAGGTGGCGCAGTGGTTAGAGTGCAGTACTGCAGCCACTTCAGCTGACTGTTAGCTGAAGTTCAGCGGTTCAAATCTCACCGGCTCAAGGTTGACTCAGCCTTCCATCCTTCCGAGGTGGGTGAAATGAGGACCCAGACTGTGGGGGCGATATGCTGACTCTGTAAACCGCTTAGAGAGGGCTGAAAGCCCTATGAAGCGGTATATAAGTCTAACTGCTATTGCTATAAGATGAAACCTATTTTTATCTGCAGTTCTTCAGCCTTCAAAAGCATCAGATTTGGGGAGCCTGAAGAGGCTGCAATGATAGGTGAGAAAAACCCTTCCATAACAAAATTCTCCTCATCTAAGTTAGACTTCAAGGCTCAATAAGGAACAAGAAGAAAACTTGCCTTTTCCCGAAACCACTTCTTGCTCGTATCTCCATCTAAATCCAAACTGTTGGAAGGATTTTACAAATAACACAGTTAGTGTTTTGCTTTTACAAATTCAGCAAGCAAACGGAAATGTGATTCACTGAAGGAGAAAATGGCCTTTATGTTTAGAAGATTGTTGTTTTTTTTAAATTAGAGCAAGCAATGAACAGCAATGATCAATAATGAAAATGAATGTCACATGATTCCATAGGTTGATTTTAGGAATGAGGTACACGAAATAAAAAATGAATAGAACACAGTTGTGCTTCATAGGCGAAGGTAAAGATTTCCCTCGCACATATCTGCTAGTCGTTCCCGACTCTAGGAGGCGGTATTCATCTCCATTTCAAAGCCGAAGAGCCAGCGCTGTCCGAAGATGTCTCCGTGGTCATGTGCCACCAAAAGGTGATTCTTATTTTTCTATTTGCATTTTACATGCTTTCAAACCAGAGGTGGGTTCCTACCAGTTTGCACCTATTCGGTAGAACCGGTTCATCAAATCTACCGAACCGGTTAGAAGAGGTTCCACCAGTGGACCCGGAAAGCAGGCCACACCTACAGAAGAGGTTCCAACAATTTTTTGAAACCCATCACTGACACACACACACACATACACAGACTGACAGAGAGAGAGAGAAAGAGAAAAAAAGGACAAAATAAATAAAGAAAAAAGAAAGAAAAAGAGTGAGAGATGAAAAAAAAAAAGAAAAAAGGGACAGAGAGACAAAAGGAAGGAAAGAGAGAGAGAGAGAGAGAAAGAAAGAAAACACATGGCTGGCAAGCCACTCCCACCAGGTCACATGGGCGGCAAGCCACGCCCACAAAGGAGGCCACACCCACAGAGTAGGTTCCAAAAAAATTTGAAACCCACCACTGTTTCAAACTGTTAGGTTGGCAGAAGCTGGGCCAAGTAACGGGAGCTCACTCCGTCACGCGGCACTAGGGATTCAAACCACAGAACTGCCGACCTTTCTGATCGACAACCTCAGCGTCTTAGCCACTGAGCCACCATGTCGCTTCTGTGCTTTATAATAGGCTTTTTAAAAGTTATGCATGTCTTTTATTAGGCTTTTTTTTAATCAGCTGAATTTTGGATAGTCAATTTTGCAATTTAATGAGTTTATATGCCGCCCAATCCCAGGGGACTCCGGGCGGCTTACAAATACGAAATGAAATAAAATAACACACAGGGGGGAGAATACAAACAATACGAACAATTTAAAAACACAACATACATTTGGCTTAACTGGGGGTTGGACCTGATTTAAAAATCAGCCTGTCGGAACAGCCAGGTTTTGGTAGCTTTTTGGAAGGCCGAGAGAGTGGGAAGGGTCCGGATCTCTGCTGGTAGCTCGTTCCACAGAGCCGGAGCAGCTACAGAAAAGGCTCTCCCCCGAGTGGTCGCCAGTCAGCATTGTCCGGTCGACGGCACCCGGAGGAGGCCTAGCCTGTGAGTTCTTATCGGACGTTGGGAGGTGTGTAGCAGGAGACGGTCTCCCAGATATCCAGGTCCAAGGCCATGTAGGGCTTTAAAGGTAATCACCAGCACTTTGTAGCGTGCCCGGAGACTAATAGGGAGCCAGTGCAGCTCGCGGATAGGTGTAACATGGGTGTACCGAGGTACACCCGCTATCGCTCGCGCGGCTGCATTCTGGACCAACTGCAGTCTCCGAACACTCTTCAAGGGCAGCCCCATGTAGAGTGCGTTGCAGTAATCGAGCCTTGAGGTGACGCGGGCATGAGTGACCATTTGAAGTGCCTCCCGTCAATATAAAGCATCATTATGAAGAGATCAGGTGACTGTGTGAGTTCTATGACCGCCAGCATTTCAAAGAATGGTCACAAGTACTACTGCAATGCACTCTACATGGGGCAGCCCTTGAAGAGTATTCGGAGACTTCAACTTGTCCAGAATGCAGCCGCGCGAGCGATTGTGGGTGCACCTCGGTACACCCACGTTACACCTATCCTCCGCGAGCTGCACTGGCTACCGATCAGTCTCCGGATACGCTTCAAAGTGCTAGTCGTAACTTATAAAGCCCTTCATGGTATTGGACCTGGGTACTTGAGAGACCGCCTGCTGCCAATTACCTCCCAAAGACCCATTAGATCACACAGGGTTGGCCTCCTCCGGGTTCCGTCTACTAGCCAATGCCACCTGGCTACTACCCGGGGGAGGGCCTTCTCTGTGGCAGCTCCGGCCCTCTGGAACGAGCTCCCCGCAGGGATTCAGACCCTCACCTCTCTCCAGGCCTTCCAAAAAGCCGTCAAAACCTGGCTTTGCCGGCAGGCCTGGGGTTGATGAGTTCCCCTCCCCTCTCGACTTGTATGGTTGCGTGATTCTTGCTTATTTTAATTATCTGTATTCTTTTTTATGTTCCCCCTTTTCCCTTTTTGAATTGTTCGCCGCCCTGAGTCCTTTCCGGAGAAGGGCAGCATACAAATAATAAAATTCAATTCAATTCAATTCAATTCAATTCAATACTTGTTCAGTGCCACTGTAATTTTGAATAGTCACTGAATGAGCCCCATCAACTGAGGACAACCTGTATATCGACTTAAGATTCAACAGGCTGGCCATTCAGCTATATTTCCTTTTAATCATCCATCACACTGGAATGGTTTTCTGAAAACGATCAACTGCTAAGAAGCATTGTATAACCATTAAAATTCATAGCCAATGTTATATCTGTTTTCATCTGTGCCAAAGGCTAATTTTAAGACTCTCCACATTGATTTCAAGAAGATGAAAGAGAGGAATGCAGTCATGTCATCACTCTCCTCTCTGGTTCTCTACTTAAGAAATGTGCTGGATCAAACTAATGGTACATTTCAATGCATCGTGCCCATTTATTTGCTAATCTCTCCGAGTCTCAACTGCTGCTGTGAGCGAGAACTATGGCATTGTGACTTTTCTTAAGGACAACTGCAAGAAATCGGACTTCCGGTGGGCCGGAGCCTGACAGGGGGTTGTTATTTTTAACAGCTCTGGAATCTTGGCGTCGTTAAACTGTCTAAACAGCAATCCGTCAAGCTGTTTAGCAGTTTATTTACCCTCTCTTCGGGCTTAGGAGAGAGAGGTGAGAAGCTACGCATCGGAAGCTCTCCAACTAGCCCTTTCAGCCTAAACGCTGGGAGGAAGGGGGAAGGCACCGGCTGCAGCATGGCAGCTCCGAGCCGGGATTCATTCTGCCTTTTGTCGCAGAACGAAGGTTTTCGCTCATCCTCAGCACAAATGATTTATTGTGGTCTTCAAGCCGAGCTGAACCAATACTGGTGAACATCTAATTGTATGTATAAGAAATCTGTGGAGCCACTTTTGGAAACAGAATTTTCTGCTACCTGGTTTGCTCCCTAGGTGTTCATCCAAAGCAAGCATGAGTTGTCTGTTCCAAGCATAATACCTAGTCATTAACATGGTAGCTGCCTCAAACATTTGCTATGGTTCTGCAACAACCATTGGGAACAAACAGATCAACATTGCTTTGGGTTCCACCACAAAACCGCGCTCGACTAAACCGCATCCGACTAAACCGTGTCGCTGACATCATCAACAGGGCGACAACAGCGTGGAGACAGAAGCACGCTGTAAACCCTAAACCTAAAATTAACCCCTAAACCTAAACCTAACCCTAAACCTAACCCTAAACCTAACCCTTAACCTAACCCTAAACCTAATCCTAACCCTTAACCTAACCCTAACCCTAAACCTAACCCTAACCCTTAACCTAACCCTAAACCTAACCCTTACCTTAAGTTGAATCGGCTTGCTTTCAAAGCGCTATTTAAAGTGCCCTTCTTTCTCCGCGCTGGCTGTTGTCGCCCTGTTGATGACATCAGCGACGCGGTTTAATCGGGCGCGGTTTAGTCGGGCGCGGTTTTGACGGGTCACGATTGCTTTGTTACCTAAACAAAATCTCTTTAAAAACAAGTGTCCTCAAATATGTGGCTCTCATGCACTGCAGTGGTGGGATTAAATTTTTTTAACTACGGGTTCTGTCGGCGTCGCTTGGTGGAGGGGAAGGATACTGCAAAATCGTCATTTCCTCCTGATCAGCTGGGACTTGGAGGGGGGGCAGAGAATAGATGAGGGCGGAGCCAGTCAGAGATGGTATTTACCGGTTCTCCGAACTACTCAAAATTTCTGCTACCGGTTCTCCAAAACTGGTCAGAACCTGCTGTATACCACCTCTGGTGCACTGGCCATAAACAATAACGGTTTTGTAAAACAACCCTCTGTATTGTCCCATTCCCTGAAACAATTTGCTAAAGGACTAAAACTATCTTCAAAACTTTTGGCCAGAACCTAAAAAATTACCTTGTTTTCTTTGTAGTTTCTCAGATCCGCTATACAGTATTCTTTGAATAATTTATCATAGTATTTCTTGCTCAGCCTCTTCTCCCTGAAAGATAGAATGATTGATTGAGCAGAAGAAAAAATACAAAGGGACCGAAAAAGGTATTCCGCTTTTAACAACGGATAGGCAGAAACGCCAAGTTTGTTTGCCATTAAGTATTACTTGCAACAGAAAATTTTAAAAAATGGTTGGCATTTATTGTTCAAGTAGCTTGCAATTACTTTACTTTTATCATCAGCATGCTTTGCTACGGTGTATATTATTTCACACTTCCTAAATGTCTGAAGCTATCTTTTTTTTGCGGAGGTGGGGGGAGGCAGTATGGTATAGTGCAGTGTTGTCCAACCTTTCTGGCTTTGCAGAGGGGGATCGGGAGAGAAGGGATGGTTGGCGTGTGAGTGGCGGGCTGAGGGCGCGCATGCAGCTCCATTTGCAATCGGCAGGCACATGGAGCTTCGCAAACGCTTGCACATCACTTCCACAGCACAGCACATAGTGGGACACGCCCCGGGAGTTGGGGACCATGTTGTCTGCTTTGCTGCTGCTTCGGCTGCCATTGAAACGGGGAGGGGGAGCATGGTATTTGGGAGGGGAATACTAATTGTGCCGGAGGAAGGTCCTGGAGTTTGCTGCCTGTCTTGCTGCATTGCTGCGCATGCGGAGGAGGTTTCCCGCCAAGGCCAACGGCACCGACATTCCATCTGGGTGATGCCTTTGGAAGTTACCTCACACCTGACACTTGGGAGAATTATGATTGGACTGTAACTGGGATGCCAAGGGGTGGGGAATGGGTTATTCTATGTATCATTTGCTTTCGCGCCTAGATAATCAGCCTTCGCTTTGCTACGCTTCTGATCGTTTATAATTAGTAAAAGTACACTTGATTTCTATCGATGGAGTCTCGTGGTTTTCTTTCCTAATTACTCAATGGAGGAGTGCTGACAGCTAGTGACTGGAAGACTCTGAGTCTCCCCTGTCTTAGGGATGAAGACAGCTGAGTGGCCTTGGGGCCAGCCACTTTCTCTCAGCCCTAAGAAGCAGGAAATGATAAACCACTTCTAAAATCTTGGCAAGAAAACTGCAGCAACTTATCCAGGCAGCCGCCAGGAGTCAAGACCAACTCAGTAAATAAAAATATTCAGCAAAGGAGACTTTGGGGCTGTCACGGGATACTGAGATACAGGGGGAGACAAGCAGACATGAGCTTGGGAAGGGGTTAATGGGCTGTCCTTGGGCCAGACCAAAGAGGGTTAGGGTGAATCGGTTTGCCCCGACAGAGAAATAAAGAAAAGCTCAAGTTACCAGCTCATATCGACTTCATCCTCTTCTCTCCACAAGAACCTGTGGTTCTCCCTTATAATATCAAGGTCAGTCTTATCGTTTTCTCTGTTAAAAAAAAAAAAAGTTGGGGCTAAGGATCAAAAGAGTTGTTTTTAATTAAAACAAGTAATAAAAGCTGTTCATTCTTTAGCACATCATTTTTTCCCCTAAAAAGGCACTCTTTATCAAAAAAAAAACCCACATCTGAGGCTATCTTACACTGCCTCAAAATGCTTCTCAGATTTTCTCTAGATTCAGAAAAAAATGCCAAGATAACTGTACTCAGATTCTTTTATAACTTAGCCGTGTGGATTTTAGTAAATATAATGTTTATTGTTTATTAACATTAACATTTATGTAGAAATACTACCCATCACATTTAATCTAGATAATAAATTTGAAGTGTGCCTTTTAATTCAGAACATAGGATCCAACTCAATAATATTCTGTTTATATACAGCCTTCTACTTTTAGTTCCAAATGACACAATTGGCATAATTAAAAGGATTTGTATTTTGCAGTTAATTCTTAAATATATGATAGAACGCTCTGCTGAAAATTAGTTTAAGCATTACTACCTCTTACACAATCTCCAGATATGAAAAGTGTGCAATTTATTTCTATAGGAACTTACCATACTTTTTATCATCAACCTATTCAGCATGAACAAGGTAAGTAAAATACAATAAGGAAGCAGTCTTTAATTATCCAAAAATTACTCATGCATAATTTAATCTTATAAATATTTACGTATGCCAAATAAATTTTGATTCTATTGGTCTTCAATTATTAATGATTTCAGCCTTTCTATCTTTTAGAAATAAAGTTCTATAAATAAGACGGGACTTACCCTGAGCGTCTGAAGTCTTCTTTCTTACCACCGTAGTATAAAATGTAATCATTTACAAGCTTCTTATGTCTTGCATACTAACACAATTAAGAAAATTAATCATGTTTCTTTTCAATGGTTGCCTAGTAACCACTTCATCTTAAGATCTATTCATAAAAACTAACCCCAAAACATTTCTATAATACAAGGTGCATGAGAGAAAGATTTTAAAGTGATGATGATTATTAAATGATAAGTTACACATAGGTATTACAACAACCACTATCATAATTGAAGCATACCTGCATTAGTTGTGAGACCTGGAAAAACAACACAACTTTTTAAAGAGCTGCTGACTGGTGCTGTATTTACATTGAGTGTCTTGAATAATTTATTCTAAATAAAAACGGAAACACTGCAGAATTATATAAATGTGCATTTTATAGTACTGCGGTTGTTATATATTTGAATCAGGGGTGGGTTTCTCGCCCCGTTCCAACCGGTTCAGTTGGAACGGGGCCGGCGGCGTCCTCGCGCACGCGCGCGGAGCACGCATGCGTACTAGCGTCTGTGCGATGCTCCAGCTGCTCCTGGAGGATCGCGCAGGCGCTGTATGCGTCCTGCGCATGCGTGGAAGCACAGAACTCGTCAAAACCGGGTAAGGAGCGCGCGTGGGCGCGCGGGCGCGCGGGTGGGCCCTTCGCCGTTCCCGGAAGTTACTTACTTCCGGGTTCGCTGACCAACCGGTTCACAGGGACCGCCGCGAACCGGTTGAAACCCACCCCTGATTTGAATACATACACACAGAGATACATAGACATTCATCATAGCTCATACAGTGTAAGTATTACTGTTAGCTTCAGAAATGGAGGAACCATAGTTACAATTTCTTGCCTTCTTTTAATTGCTCATCTTAATTAACATTTGGAAAAGAACAGGAAAGAGAAGGAACATCTAAGACATATAATTAAATAAATGTATCTGTGTATAGACAAATAGCAAAGGCAAGGCAGTTTTCTCCTTATTAAATTACATTTCCATATTTTGAAATACTGAAGTCATAGCTATGAAAATGCGTTCCGTTAATCTTCCAGACTGCTCTTTGACAATTTTCTAATGCAATTTTAGTGTCCGCTAGTTGAGTTTCCTTACTGTTTTCTTTTCATTTAAAAAGAAACACCAATCTAACCAGATATCCTGTTTTTTCCTCCCTTCCCACAAAATCAAGATAACCAGAAATTGTTCATGCTTGAACTCTGCCTTAAGAAATCTAATTTAAAACATGCTCGAAGAAAACCACAAAGACAAAAATAAAACCATACGCCAAAAAATAAAATAAAAAATGAGTGTGTTCAGACATAAGTTTCTTTTTTTTAATATTAGGGTATACTTTTTTTGCTTTTAATTAAAATATTAAAGGATACAGCATCCATTGCTATGAAATGGAAGCGTCTATTTCTGGCTTCTTCCCTGGGAAAAAAAATATAAAATGTTATTCCAGTCATTTGGACGCTTAATGCTATTCTGACAGTGTTGCACTAGTGTGAAGATGTACCTGTCCCATTCATCCATTGCCACCTGTCTGTGAGCCACCTTGTCCTGCTTCTCCTTCTGGAAGGGCTTTTTGAGGATTGCATCTTCGCTGGTTGGCAGGGCGAATGGAGAAGAAAAAGGAAAGTATTTCTTAGATATTGCATTTTCCGTAATTTTTAGAATCTCTCTTTTGAAAACGACGTACATAGCAATAGCAATAGCAATAGCAGTAGACTTATATACCGCTTCATAGGCCTTTCAGGCCTCTCTAAGCGGTTTACAGAGAGTCAGCATATTGCCCCCAACAATCTGGGTCCTCATTTTACCCACCTCGGAAGGATGGAAGGCTGAGTCAACCCTGAGCCGGTGAGATTTGAACCGCTGACCTGCTGATCTAGCAGTAGCCTGCAGTGCTGCATTTAACCACTGTGCCACCTTGGCTCAATTACATACAGTAATTGTAAAATACTCGGGTAATAACTAGAATCAAGAATGGCAACTAGAATCGTAGTTTCCTTGGAACTAAGGTGCTAGTTGTTACTTTTAAAGCCCTACATGGTTTAGGACCTGGCTACCCGAGAGACCGCCTCCTGCCGCTTACCTCCCAACGACCAACGAGATCGCACAGGTTGGGCCTCCTCCGGGTGCCGTCAACCGGACAATGCCGACTGGCGGCTCCCCGGGGGAGGGCCTTCTCTGTTGCTGCGCCGGCCCTGTGGAACGATCTACCCGCAGAGATCCGGACCCTTACCACTCTCCCGGCCTTCCGTAAAGCCGTCAAGACCTGGCTGTTCCGGCAGGCCTGGGGCTGTTGATTGATATCCAGCCCCGCTTAGATGGTATGGATGATGTGGAATTTTAACACTGTATTTTCTATTTTTAAATTTTAAATGTTTTTTTTTTTTGTCTTGTTGTGAGCCGCCCAGAGTCCCAATGGGAGTGGGCGGCATACAAATTTTATTAAACTTGGAAACTTGGAACACATATTCAGATGCCGGGATTCATATACCTACAAAGATCAAAATAGTCTAGACTCCGGTTTTCCCCTGACTCTCTGTGAAAGCAAAAAATTGGACTTTGAAAAAGCAGATAGGAAGCAGGTTATTATTATTATTATTTTGCAATTTTCTTGTTTCACCATTTTTATAGGTCTCCCCTTTTGCCTATTTCCTAAGCAACCAAGATAATGTTCCTGAACGCCACATTCAATACTGGTGTTATATGAATTTTTTAAAAAATCAGCGTAAATGAATGTACCTTTTTAATAACCTTACTCCCAATCAATGAGCATAGGATTGCAATACATGTCACTTCCCACTCAGGCAAAAAAATCTACCTATATGGTCACTAGGAGCTGAAAAGGACGCTGCATAAAGACAAGTGAGCCAAGGTGGCGCAGTGGTTAAATGCAGCACTGCAGGCTACTTCAGCTGACTGCAGTTCTGCAGTTCGGCTGTTCAAATCTCACCGGCTCAAGGTTGACTCAGCCTTCCATCCTTCCGAGGTGGGTGAAATGAGGACCCAGACTGTGGGGGCGATATGCTGACTCTGTAAACCGCTTAGAGAGGGCTGAAAGCCCTATGAAGCGGTATATAAGTCTAACTGCTATTGCTAAGTTGAGAAAAAAATACGTCTTCTGCCACACACCTCCCAGCGTCCGGTAAGATCTCACAGGATGGGCCTTCTCCGGGTGCCATCAACCAGTCAATGCCGGCTGGCGACTCCTCGGGGGAGGGCCTTCTCTGTAGCTGCTCCGACCCTCTGGAACGATCTACCTGTAGAGATCCGGACCCTTCCCACTCTCTCGGCCTTCCAAAAGGCTACTAAAACCTGGCTATTCCGGCAGGCCTGGGGCTGTTGACCTCATGAATGAGGTCCAGCCCCGCCTAGATTGAGTGCATGATGTGTTTTTTCTTTTAATCTGCTTTTCTTCTCTATTTTTAATTTTTATCCTTTTTAGAATTATATCCCTGTAAGCCGCGCGGAGTCCTTCGGGATTGGGCGGCATATAAATTCATTAAATTTGAATTTAACAACTGTGGCAAGAAAGAAACGTAAAATGGGGCAAAACTCACTTAACAAATTTCCCACTTAGGCATGTAAATTCTGGGCATAGCCAAGGACCACTTGTATAAAGAATGGATGCCACAGTATTTTCTTTTCTTTTACTGTTGTTTGAGACAAGATACTCTGCTCACACTTAGGTTAGAAAAAAAATAAAAGTCTGCTATATGCACACATACAAATTATAACACCGCCAGAGCAATATGTTACCTATTTTTCTGTTGGAAAGATTTCCCCACTGTTTCATCATCGCTAAAATCAGAGTCATATTCTCCATGGCCAAGTATCTGGAGGAAAAAAAACATACAACATGGAATCTGGTAAATTTATGGATTATAAGACTTTGGCTTCAAAGGGCAATTTCCAAACTGAAATAACCAGAAACATATTTTGTGGAGGGGGGGGAAACGTGAAATGACCAAAAAAAAATGTCTATTAACTTCATAAACAAAGACATGGTCTTAACAAAGGGAAAAATCAGCAGATTTCTCTGTATCCCTCGTCTCAGATATGAAAACATCCATTATCTGCAAACATAAACTTCAATATACAAAACAGCGGAAAAGAATAACGATATAGCAGGAGTGGCTGGGAATCTCTGTCTGCATGTATAGAGCCGAGGTGGCGCAGGGGTTAAATGCAGCACTGCAGGCTACTTCAGCTGACTGCAGTTCTGCAGTTCGGCGGTTCAAATCTCACCGGCTCAAGGTTGACTCAGCCTTCCATCCTTCCGAGGTGGGTAAAATGAGGACCCGGATTGTTGTTGGGGGCGATATGCTGACTCTGTAAACCGCTTAGAGAGGGCTGAAAGCCCTATGAAGCGGTATATAAGTCTAACTGCTATTGCTATATAGGTAGTCCTCAATTTACAACAGTTCAAAGTTATGACAGCACTGAAAAAGGGACTTTTGACTTTTTTTTTCACACTTACAACCATTGCCACATCCCCATGGTCACGTGATCTAAATCCCGACGCTTGGCAAACTTGACTCATACTTATGACAGTTCCAGTCAGAAATATGAGTCGGTTGACAAGCAAAATCAATGGAGAAGCCAGGTTCACTTAACAACCGTGTTACTGCAGTGATTCACTTAACAATGGTGGCAAAAGGAGTTGTAAAATGGGGGAAATTCACATAACTATCTCTCTTGGCAACAGAAATTTTGGGCTCAAATTGTGGTCGTAAATCGAGGACTGCCTGTACTTCTCCCTCTTCAGGGAGTTCATATAGAGCCGAGGTGGCGCAGTGGTTAGGGTGCAGTACTGAAGGCCACTACAGCTGACTGTTATCTGCAGTTCGGCGGTTCAAATCTCACCGGCTCAAGGTTGTCTCAGCCTTCCATCCTTCCAAGGTGGGTGAAATGAGGACCCGGATTGTTGTTGGGGGCAATATGCTGACTCTGTAAACCGTTTAGAGACGGCTGAAAACCCTATGAAGCGATATATAAGTCTAACTGCTATTGCTAACTGCTATATATCCCTTCAGAGCAAAAGGAGAAGAGGGTTCACCATAGTGGCAACTGAGTCAACTTTATGTTCTGTGCAGTTCTCAAGAATCCCTGTCTCAGGAATTCTGGGAATTGAAGTCCAAGGGCCGTAAAGTTTATTTATTATTATTTGTTAAATTTATAGGCCCGCCCAATCTCGGAAGACTCCGGGCGGCTTACAAAGAAAGGAAAAAAGAAAAGCAAAAATAAAAGAATAATTTAAAAATTCCCAACACGCATACGTTTCTGATCGGGGCTGGACCTTAACAATAATTGCCATAATTGCTCACCCCGAAGAGCCAGCATTGTACAAAGATGTCTCCGTGGTCATGTGACCAGCATGACTAAATGCCAAAGGCGCATGGAACGCTGTTACATTCCCACCAAAGGTGGTTCCTATTTTCCTACTTGCATTTTTACACGCTTTTGAACTGCTAGGTTGGCAGAAGCTGGGACAAGCTCACTCCACTAGGGATTTGAACTGCCAACTGCTGATTTGATCAGACAACTGCTGATCTTTCTGATCGACAAGCTCAGCGTCTTAGCCACTGTGCCCCTTGCCTAGCCCTATTTAACAAAGTATATATATATAAAAAAAACATTCCATGCTATGCATCAGACAACGAGGCACCAAAGGGCAGAGTCCTCAAATTTATTTCCAATTTCCTTTCACCCAAGCAGCTATGGTTCTTCTTTAGCAAGGCATATAACCCTGATTTAAGTTCACAAGGGGAAAAAATTCAGCCAGAGAATATGGAATTGATTAAATGGGGTGTTTTTAAGGATTGCATAATATCCCTTTCTTATAAATACTTTAGCATCCAACTTCAGTTTTGTTTATGAGAAAAGGAGCTTTCTTCCTTCTGCCAATGTCATTTTCTGTCATTCAACTTTCAAGAGCGATTTCAAAAATGCCATACATTCTTTTTACAATCGTAAAAGTATATCGTTTTTTCCCAGCTTACTTTGCAGATGTATGGGTGAAAGTGGCATTTCTAATCACTAACAGTTATGACTGATTGTAGAAAACAGACATGATTAGTTATTCCACGCTGATGTGCTTTGAATATAAGGGTGGTAATCACAGCAATTGGAATTGGCAGCCAGTTTCTAAAGGAGGTTTTGGAACCTTGAAGAACATGGAAAGGCCATGAATGTTTCTAATCTCTGATTAAAACATTGTCTTCCTCTTGCTATTTACTTTAGGTTTTCAACTAACAATGGCAAACTATAGAAATGATACTTTATCTGCAACACTTTTGATACCGGTATAGATTTATGATAGGGACAAACACATTTTCTAGCCATAAACATTATCTAATGGGTCATTATCACCATGCATACAACAGATTGCAAAGATGGACCAAACGGGACAGTTTCTTCTTTTTTTTATGCACACAAGTTATTTTCTTTTTTTTAAAATATTTTTATTTTTATTTTTAAACAAACACAAACCGACAGAACAAAAAACAGAAAACATAAAACCACCTTCCATTATAAATTATAGAAAGTGAGTCAATTGGTAAAAAAAATTCTGTGCATTCCTTACATAGTCATCACTTACTATTCATATCAAATCACATTTTTAAATCGTATGTGTGTGTGTGTGTGTGTGTGTGTGTGTGTGTGTGTGTGTGTGTATTTAGTGTCACAATCCCTGGTATGCCCAAATATGGGAGGAAGCCTACTGCTTCCTTTCTCTGTCTATCGGCTCCTCACAAGAGACTATATATATATATATATATATATATATATATATATATATATATATATATATATATATATATATATATATATATATATATATATATGATGTATGTATGTATGTATGTATGTATGTATGTATGTATGTATGTATGTATGTTATATTTATGCTGATAAATAAATAAAGGGAGACTAGTATAGATCTATTTCAAGCTATTTAGCTCTCATCAGCTAGCCACACCCTTGTTGGGAATTGAACCTGTGCTCGATTCCCAACAAGGGTGTGGCTAGCTGATGAGAGCTATATAGCTTGAAATAGATCTATACTAGTCTCCCTTTATTTATTTATCAGCATAAATATAACAAATGTAACAAAGGCAACAGTAAAAAATATTGGGTTTCTGTCTGGATGGTCTCTTGTGACGAGCCGAAGGACAGAGAGTGGAAGTGTGACCTTCCTCCCATATTTGGGCATACCAGGGGTTGTGACTTTATGTATGTATGTATGTATGTATGTATGTATGTATGTATATATATATATATATATATATATATATATATATATATATATATATATGTGTGTGTGTGTGTGTGTGTGTGTGTGTGTGTGTGTGTGTTTTATTTGTGCTGATAAATAAATAAAGGGAGACTAGTATAGATCTATTTCAAGCTATTTAGCTCTCATCAGCTAGCCATACCTTTACTGGGATTCAAACCTGGGCTATATTACATATTAGGCAGACGTCTTAGCCATTAAGCCACAGGCTCTGATCCAAATGCTGGCTGGGGAATTCTGGGAGTTGAAGTCCGGACATCTTCAAGTTGCCAAGGTTGAGAAACACTGTGATAGAACCTGTACAGTGGCTAAATTGACTGCAAATGGAGGGATGTGCTCACACAGGGAATTTTGTGATATGGTTTTATGATTCATACGAATGCACTTCAAAAAAAATTGAGAGGTGAACTGCAGCATGAAACAATAAGGGCCATTTGCAAAGTTCCAATGCATCATCGAACTGTGTTTGAAAAGAAGAATATATGGATAATTGATGTGGCAATACAAGGGCATAGTAGGATAGAAAACCCAAAAAAATTGAAAATGATCAAAAAGAAAGATTTAAAAAGTCTGGCTAGTAAACATGGCAGAACCTGCAGACAGAAGAATGAAAGAAAAGGGACTGAAGAAGACAACAGAATACAAAGATAAATAAAAGTGGAATGACTGGGGTAAAAAAAATGAAGATAGTGCCAATGGAAATAATAATAATAGATACCTTGGGTGCAATCCCAAAACAAGTGGAGCACCACCTGAAACCATCCGCAGTCAATTATAGCTTTATTTGGAACAGTTTACAAGACAATACCTTTAATATTATCAAAGAACATCTTCCTATCCCAGGTCCTTGGGAGAGACTCCACAGGTGGACGAAAATGCCAAATCCTATCTAAATATCTGGCTGACTATATGACCACTGGATATCATACCCCAAAAATATTGTACAGTGCATAAAAAATCTGCACAAATTTCCCATCTAACCATTACAAAAGGACACACTGGGGTCCTTTTGTAATGGTTAGATCTACACATATATTAGATCTACACATATATTACGCCAAAACATTATAACATCCTAGATTCTTGGGAAGAACTCCATGCATATGAAGGCCAACACCAACTAAACCAGCAGCTGTGATTTCACATAGTTCTGCATGTAATAAGTTCATATCATTTTAATTCTGTATTTGATTGGACGCTGATGTGCTGAAATTATGCTAATTGTACCCCCAATGTTCAAGACAAGCACATCTCCCCCTCCCCACTTTTAACATAAAGCTTCAAGAAGAATTCATTACAATTAAGCTGCACAATTTTAATATATGAACTATGATCTAGATTGCAACTATCACATTCAGGTGAGACACAGCCTTCACTCTAATTGCTTTCTGAGATTTACTCCCTTGTGTGTAAAGTATATTTTGGGAAAGCAACTAGCTGGGAGACTCCCCGCACGTATTGAGACATTAACTTACTTTGGCATAAAATAAACAGAAAAAGAGAAATTCAGATATGATAGAACAGTGTTTCTCAACCTTGGCAACTTGAAGATGTCCGGACTTCAACTCCCATAGAACCTGTACAGTGGCTAAATTGACTGCAAATGGAGGGATGTGCTCACACAGGGAATTTTGTGATATGGTTTTATGATTCATACGAATGCACTTCAAAAAAACATTGAGAGGTGAACTGTAGCATGAAACAATAAGGGCCATTTGCAAAGTTTTAATGCATCATCGAACTGTGTTTGAAAAGAAGAATATATGGATAATTGATGTGGCAATACAAGGGCATAGTAGGATAGAAAACCCAAAAAAATTGAAAATGATCAAAAAGAAAGATTTAAAAAGTCTGGCTAGTAAACATGGCAGAACCTGGAGACAGAAGAATGAAAGAAAAAGGACTGAAGAAGACAACAAAATAGAAAGATAAATAAAAGCAGAATGACTGGGGTAAAAAAAATGAAGATAGTGCCAATGGAAATAATAATAATAGGTACCTTGAGTGCAATCCCAAAACAAGTGGAGCATCACCTGAAACCATCCGCAGTCAATTCTAGCTTTATTTGGAACAGTTTACAAGACAATACCTTTAATATTATCAAAGAACATCTTCCTATCCCAGGTCCTTGGGAGAGACTCCACAGGTGGACAAAAATGCCAAATCCTATCTAAATATCTGGCTGACTGTATGACCTAAAATAAACTGTTTATCAACAATGACATAACACTGTTGCCAAAACGATTCTATTCTATTTCTATTTATTGAAAAATCTGTAAATGTATGGATCATCTACAAAAATGATCATGGGCCAGTAATAAAAAAAATTGGTGGGATCTATAGTTGGAAAAGTAGTCGAAAATGATCAAGTTAAAACACTGTGGGAATTCCAAAAAGAAATTAATAAAGACTTGGTGCACCCCTAACATATCACATCGAACTGTGTTTGAAAAGAAGAATATGTGGGTAATTGATGTGGCAATACAAGGGGGTAGTGGGATAGGACCCCCCCCCCAAAAAAAATTGAAAATGATCAAAAAGAAAGATTTAAAAAGTCTGGCTAGTAAACATGGCAGAATCTGGAGACAGAAGAATGAAAGAAAAAGAACTTTTTAAAAAGAAAAAGGCCCTTTTCAATGTATCTGAATACACAACAGAAGAAGACAACAGAATACAAAGATAAATAAAAGCGGAATGACTGGGGTAAAAAAAATGAAGATAGTGCCAATGGAAATAATAATAATAATGGGTACCTTGGGTGCAATCCCAAAACAAGTGGAGCATCACCTGAAACCACCAGCAGTCAATTATAGCTCTATTTGGAACAGTTTACAAGACAATACCTTTAATATTATCAAAGAACATCTTCCTATCCCAGGTCCTTGGGAGAGACTCCACAGGTGGACAAAAATGCCAAATCCTATCTAAATATCTGGCTGACTGTATGACCTAAAATAAACTGTTTATCAACAATGACATAACACTGTTGCCAAAATGATTCTATTCTATTTCTATTTATTGAAAAATCTGTAAATGTATGGATCATCTACAAAAATGATCATGGGCCAGTAATAAAAAAAATTGGTGGGATCTATAGTTGGAAAAGTAGTCGAAAATGATCAAGTTAAAACACTGTGGGAATTCCAAAAAGAAATTAATAAAGACTTGGTGCACCCCTAACATATCACATCGAACTGTGTTTGAAAAGAAGAATATGTGGGTAATTGATGTGGCAATACAAGGGGGTAGTGGGATAGGACCCCCCCCCAAAAAAAAAATTGAAAATGATCAAAAAGAAAGATTTAAAAAGTCTGGCTAGTAAACATGGCAGAATCTGGAGACAGAAGAATGAAAGAAAAAGAACTTTTTAAAAAGAAAAAGGCCCTTTTCAATGTATCTGAATACACAACAGAAGAAGACAACAGAATACAAAGATAAATAAAAGCGGAATGACTGGGGTAAAAAAAATGAAGATAGTGCCAATGGAAATAATAATAATAATGGGTACCTTGGGTGCAATCCCAAAACAAGTGGAGCATCACCTGAAACCACCAGCAGTCAATTATAGCTCTATTTGGAACAGTTTACAAGACAATTAAACTTGCAAACAATACTTTTAATATTATCAAAGAATATTCTGAAAACGCATCCAGCTATTGACGCCCCCCGGAAGGTTTTCCCTGACGGACCCACCCAGCGCAGCGCCGCCCCGGGGAGAAACCTCTCGCCGGCCCTGCTTCTCTCCCTCCCTCCAGAGCGGAGGACCGCTACTTACAGCCCTGGGCACCTTCCTCTCGGGGGCCTCCATGTCCGCCTTCCCGGTCTCGGTCTCCTTCGCCGCTTCTCCGGTGCGCTTAGAGACTCCTCCGCGGCGGGGGTCCGTCAACAAGAAAAGACCGGCCGGAAACCGCGGGCGGGAAAGAAAGGATCCGGTCAGTGAAGCGGCCGCTTCCCCTGGCTGATTCTTCAGCCCGGCGCTCCCTGGTCGGGATGGGTGGGAGAAGCGAGCGGGCCTTCTTGTGGTGTCTTAACCGGGGGAATAGATCTATCTATCTATCTACTTATCTATCTATCTATCTATCTATCTATCTATCTATCTATCTATCTATCTATCTATCTATCTATCTATCTACCTACCTACCTACCTACCTACCTACCTAACTACCTACCTATCATCTATCTATCATCTCTCTCTCTCTCTCTCTCTCTCTCTCTCTCTCTCTCTATCTATCTATCTATCTATCTATCTATCTATCTACCTACCTACCTACCTACCTATCATTCTCTCTCTCTCTCTCTCTCTCTCTCTCTCTCTCTCTCTCTCTCTCTCTCTCTCTCTCTCTATCTATCTATCTATCTATCTATCTATCTATCTATCTATCTATCTATCTATCTATCTATCTATCTACCTACCTACCTACCTACCTACCTACCTATCTATCTATCTATCTATCATCTCTCTCTCTCTCTCTCTCTCTCTCTCTCTCTATCATCTATCTATCTATCTATCTATCTATCTATCTATCTATCTATCTATCTATCTATCTACCTACCTACCTACCTACCTACCTATCTATCATCTATCTATCATCTCTCTCTATCTCTCTATCTCTCTCTCTCTCTCTCTCTCTATCATCTATCTATCTATCTATCTATCTATCTATCTATCTATCTATCTATCTATCTATCTATCTATCTATCTACCGATCTACCGATCTATCTATCTATCTATCTATCTATCTATCTATCTATCTATCTATCTAGGTGGCGCAGTGGTTAAATGCAGCACTGCAGGCTACTGCTAGATCAGCAGGTTAGCGGTTCAAATCTCACCGGCTCAGGGTTGACTCAGCCTTCCATCCTTCCGAGGTGGGTAAAATGAGGACCCAGATTGTTGGGGGCAATATGCTGACTCTCTGTAAACCGCTTAGAGAGGCCTGAAAGGCCTATGAAGCGGTATATAAGTCTACTGCTATTGCTATTGCTATCTATCTATCTATCTAAACCGGGGAAGAGTGGGAGCGTTGCAGATCCCCTCTTTTGCAGTTCCCGAGAAACCGAGCCTAATGCTCGATCTCTTGCCCCCTCTTTGATTTTAGGGGAGAAAAGGGATCCAGGTTCATAAAACAGGCAGAGACTTTATGATCGCGTGTGATCATAAATGGGGAAAAAAAGGGAGGTGGCGGCTGTGAGACATATATTTCATTCAATATTGGACGCTAATTCAGTGTTTCTCAACCTTGGCAACTTGAAGTCCTGTGGACTTCAACTCCCAGAATTCCCCAGCCAGCATAGCTGGCTGGGGTATTCTGGGAGTTGAAGTCCACAGGACTTCAAGTTGTCAAGGTTGAGAAACACTGCGCTAGTTGGTTTTGGTGTTAGCCCTGGAATCAAAACCCAGCCTTTGGGAATGGGTTGGGTTGTTGTCAATCAAAAGACAGGCTGTTGGCTTTTGGGCAGAGTTGAGAACTTGGACACAAAGCAAGAGTGTGGGAAGTTATCACCCAGCCCTCTCCCAGAAAAAATGAAACATCCTAGGAAATATTGAAAAAGCAGGATATTTCTCTGGATGTGAAAAGAAAGAAACGTGTGTTAAAAGACAGAATAGCTGCCTGTAGCTTCCTGCCCATCCCCACTTTGTCAATGGGCCATTAAGGAGGCCAAGCTAGTCCCTTTACATAATAAAGGCTTCTCCACTGCAGCTGCAGGGGGAAATATTGAAAAGGCAGAATATTTCTCTGGATGTGAAAAGAAAGAAACGTGTGTTAAAAGACAGAATAGCTGCCTGTAGCTTCCTGCCCATCCCCACTTTGTCAATGGGTCATTAAGAAGGCCAAGCTAGTCCCTTTACATAATAAAGGCTTCTCCACTGCAGCTGCAGGGGGAAATATTGAAAAGGCAGAATATTTCTCTGGATGTGAAAAGAAAGAAACGTGTGTTAAAAGACAGAATAGCTGCCTGTAGCTTCCTGCCCATCCCCACTTTGTCAATGGGCCATTAAGGAGGCCAAGCTAGTCCCTTTACATAATAAAGGCTTCTCCACTGCAGCTGCAGGGGGAAATATTGAAAAGGCAGAATATTTCTCTGGATGTGAAAAGAAAGAAACGTGTGTTAAAAGACAGAATAGCTGCCTGTAGCTTCCTGCCCATCCCCACTTTGTCAATGGGCCATTAAGAAGGCCAAGACAGTCCCTTTACATAATAAAGACTTCTCCACTTCAGATCCAGGGGCGATGGGATTAAGGCATGATAATATTGGCCCTTTACCCAACTCACCACATGGCATCTGAGAACTCAACCAAACCTGGAATCAAGGTGGTGCAGTGGTTAAATGCAGCACTGCAGGCTACTTCAGCTGACTGCAGTTCTGCAGTTCGGCTGTTCAAATCTCACCGGCTCAGGGTTGACTCAGCCTTCCATCCTTCTGAGGTGGGTGAAATGAGGACCCGGATTGTTGTTGGGGGCGATATGCTGACTCTGTAAACCGCTTAGAGAGGGCTGAAAGCCCTATGAAGCGGTATATAAGTCTAACTGCTATTGCTATTGCTATGTTTCTTAGAAATATTATTCCAAACTACTTATATTCGTAACAATTTTCAATTGTTGCCTGTATTTGGGACCTAGATGATTTATAATACTGTAGGTTCCGTTTGATCACATATAGCGGTATAGGAATACAGTATTGCCAAAGATTATTGGCATCTCTGGGAGAGGCAAGATGGTGGCATTGCTGGAAAAAGCTCTGTAGGCTACACCTGTTTTCTGAAATGATAGCTTTTTATGCATTGCAAAAGCCAATTTTCTGTAGTACTGTATAGCTGTCTCCTTTCCTGATATCATCACATATCTTTAAGGATCTAAGCTGGTTAGGAAGAACTTCCCAAAGGTAAGCGTGGCATGAGGATTGAGAAACTTTGAGTGTATAAAAAAAGAAAAACAGCTGTGTTTTTCTTTGAATATTTTCCTTTGGTCAGGTTCTGCAGATTTGAGAAGAAGAAAAAACCTTAATAGCTTGTCCATCCTTGTTTGAAACTCTCAGCAACCCCCTCCCCTAAAAAAAAAAGAATCAGGGTTTTCTATTCTCCATGATATTTCAGTACTACTGCTTTATATAACCAGAGCAGTTAATCAATGACATCAAGTGCATCTTGCCTTCTAGCCTATTCAGAGGTGGGTTCCTACCAGTTTGCACCTATTTGGTAGAACCGGTTCGTCAAATCTACCGAACCGCTTAGAAGAGGTTCCACCAGTGGACCCGGAAAGCAGGCCACACCTACAGAAGAGGCTCCAAAAATTTTTTTAAACCCACCACTGAGCCTATTGGTTGCCTGACCGAATCCTGGAATCTGTTTTGTTACTCCTGGCACCACGCTAGTAGAAAATGTGAGATTATAAGCATCTCCTTTTTGTTCAGCAGGATAATTATTTGCAGAATTGATGTTGCAATGTTAATAGCTAAAAATCCCAGCCAAGACCTTCTGCCAGATAAACAGTTACAGGAGGGTTTGGCTTATACCAAATGGGAAATTACACTATAATTAATACATGCATACCAATATACACCTTATAGCAGTGTTTCTCAATCTTGGCAACTTTAAGCTATGTAGACTTTTGATTCACAGAAATCTGAGAATTGAAATTTATGTGTCTTTAAAGTAGGGACGTGCAGTCAGGAGAGGCAGAGCCTCACCACTGTCATCATGGAAAGAAAAAATAAATTAAAAGGAAAAAGGCTGAGCTAGTTGCTGCCAGAGTCACCATGGATGACCTGCTTAGGGCTTAACTGTTTAAAAAAGCCTCTTAAAAAGCACCCTCTACAGGAGGAGGCGGGAGAACCACGCGCCTCATTTAGCCTATCTTTATGATCACTCGAGCAGAGTTAAGCAAGGGTTAAAAGCTGAACAATTCCTGATGTAGGTGAGGCACGTCGTTCTCCTGCCTCCTCCTGTAGAGGGCGCTGTTTTTAGAGGCTTTTTTTAAACAGTTAAGCAGAGTCATCCCCACAATGACTCTGGGAGCAACTAGCTCAGCCTGACCTCAGCTCTTGCCTTTTTCCTTTTACATTTTTTTTTTCTTTTCATGATGGCAGGAAAGAGCAGAGTTGAAATCCTCTCTGACACAAGCTGGAAAAGGTCCGTGTGGGTCGGAGGGAGGGGGAGGAATTCAAACTTCATCCTCCTGGTGCAACTTTGTGTGTGTGTGTGTGAGTGTGTGTGTGTGTGTTTGAGAGAGGGGGGAGGAAGCAGATTGAGACAGTTCTTTAGTTTATGCACTATGTAACACTTTGGGTCTTCTGAAATTTTAATTATCCAATCATAAGCAAAAACAACGTTTTCAGTAGAATGAATTTCCACTTCTACTTACACCTGCTAGTGGTATTGCTAACATGGGCTGAGGAGGAAAACCTAAATTTTCTGAATCCTGGTGCAACTTTGTGTGTGTGTGTGTGTGTGTGTGTGTGTGTGTGTGTTTGAGAGAGGGGGGAGGGAGGGAGAGAGGGAGGAAGGAGGGGAAGAGCCGAGGTGGCGCAGTGGTTAAATGCAGCACTGCAGGCTACTTCAGCTGACTGCAGTTCTGCAGTTCGGCTGTTCAAATCTCACCGGCTCAAGGTTGACTCAGTCTTCCATCCTTCCGAGGTGGGTAAAATGAGGACCCGGATTGTTGTTGGGGGCAATATATGCTGACTCTGTAAACCGCTTAGAGAGGCCTGAAAGCCCTATGAAGCGGTATATAAGTCTAACTGCTATTGCTATTTATATGCCACCTGGTTTCCAACCTATAATCAGTAAAACATTTAAAAACAAAAAAATAGGGAAAATTTCACATAAAAGACACAAGATAAAATTGTGATGCCTGAGTTATGGTATCGGACCCACACTGTTCCTGTTGCGATGCCATGATTGCTGGCAGGTGATGTGCTGAAGAGGCAGCAAACCACAGATTTCAATTTGTCATTCTGCCTATTACGTACAGTATTTGTGTGATCAAGACCATACCAAGAGCCGAGGTGGCGCAGTGGTTAGAGTGCAGTACTGCAGGCCATTTCAGCTGACTGTTATCTGCAGCCCCTGGAGCTGAAGTGGAGAAGTCTTTGTTATGTAAAGGGACTAGCTTGGCCGCCTTAATGGCCCATTGACAAAAGTGGGTGGGGGCAGGAAGCTGCAGGGAGCTATTCTCTCTTTAAAACACGTTTCTTCCTTTTCACATCCAGGGAAATATAATATTCTGCCATTTCAATATTTCCTAGGATATTTCATTTTTTTTTTTCTGGGAGAGGGCTGGGCGATAACTTTCCACAAATGTGTGCAGGCTTCCTAGATTTCTTTCTAGGAAGTTGTCTTTGTTTGCCTTTCCCAAAGTTTTGCTGCTCAGCTTCCAGTATTATTTCCTAACTTATTGGCATTCCTTGAGCTGCTAAATGTTTTACGGCTGAGATGACCATTTCAATTTCCCTGGCAGAGAGTTAACCTGATTTGACACCATACAGCTGATCCAATAGTTTGTTTCCCCTGGAAAATTTCTTCGGGTGTGGCTTTTAGTTCAGTCCCTAAAATCCTCCTTCAGACATGCCAAAAAGAAAAAAGAAAACCCCATAAAAGTAAACGGAATGCAACAAGGGAGGCGCATTAAGAAATTAAAAGAAGTGTGGTATAGATAGTCCTTGACTTACACAACCACAATTGAGCCTGTGGTTAAGGGAATCATGCGGTCATTAAGTGAATCTGGCTTCTCCCCTTGACTTTGCTTGTTGGCTGGGAAGATTACAAATGGTGGTAATACAGTGTTTATTATTGTTTATTGTTTATTGGTACGATTTATAGGCCGCCCAATCCCGGAGGATTCCGGGCGGCTTACAACGAAGGAAGAAGGAAAATAATAAAATAAAAAATAAAAAACAGGTTAAAATCAACACACATCCATTCGTTATGATTGGGGCTGGACCTCAACAATGAGGTCAACAGCCCCAGGCCTGCCAGAATAGCCAGGTTTTAACAGCTTTTCTGAAGGCCATGAGAGTGGGCAAGGTCCGGATTTCTGGGGGTAGCTCGTCCCAAAGGGTCGGGGCAGCCACAGAGAAGGCTCTCCTCCGGGGAGCCGCCAGCCGACACTGTCCGGCTGACGGCATCTGAAGGAGGCCCACCCTGTGGGATCTCACTGGCCGTTAGGAGGAATGTGGCAGTAGGCGGTCTCGCAGGTATGCTGGCCCTAAGCCACATAGGGCTTTAAAGGTAATAACCAACACCTTGAATTGCGTCCGGAGACCAACAGGTAGCTAGTGCAGTTCGCGGAGGATAGGTGTAACGTGGGTGTACCTAGGTACACCCAATATCGCTCGCGCGGCTGCATTCTGGACCAGTGCATCTGCCATAAATACACGCCGGTGGCCAGGCGTCCGAATTTTGCATACCAAAAGAGCCAAGGTGGCGCAGTGGTTAAATGCAGCACTGCAGGCTACTGCTAGATCAGCAGTTCAGCGGTTCAAATCTCACCGGCTCAGGGTTGACTCAGCCTTCCATCCTTCCGAGGTGGGTAAAATGAGGACCCAGATTGTTGGGGGCAATATGCTGACTCTCTGTAAACCGCTTAGAGAGGGCTGAAAACCCTATGAAGCGGTATATAAGTCTACTGCTATTGCTATTGCTACCACAAGTTGCCATTAAAGTGAATAATGTAATGGATGTAAAAATAAATAAATAAATGACAAATGAGCAAAGATCAATTGAAAATCCTAGGAAATGTTTCCAATTCAAGTATTCCTTTGTATAGAGGAAGCATTTCTCAATCTGGGCAATTGTAAGAACTTTGGACTTTTAGCTCCCAGAATTCCCAACTGCACTAGCCGAGGAATTCTGGGAGTTGAAGTCCACCCATCTTAAAATTGCTAAGGTTGAATAACGCCAGTATAAAGTATGGTATAAGGATAGTGTTTGATTGGTCTTCTTGTTTCAATAGGCTGGTTCCTTCTTCATGTATGGTAAATAGTTTAGTTGGCAGATATTCAGAATCAGCTGCCAGAAACAATTTTGTAAGTACATAAAGGCTAATTCCAAACAGCATGGCCATCTAGCAAAAAATAAAGTCACAAATATAATTGATCAGAACCTTCTAATGCCTACAAGAAGCTATTCATAATTTAACTTAAGACTTACCGCTTCTGACAAAAATGGGAACTGACTAAAAACATCTTTTAAATAATGGAAGCACAGTTGATTATTCCTGAAACGGAATCATCCCTTCGGTGAGACCAGAGGGAGGCTTAAGCCTTGAATAATAACAAACTGGGGTATGAAAACAGCTTCACGGGGTTTTCTTTTCAGTTTTGAGCAAGTATATTCGAAAGGCAGTAAATGAAAAGCCATATGTCAGCTTGTTAGGAAGCTTAAGGGAACCAGAAGGTCTGGCAGGATGGAAGCTTTTCGTTGGATTTCTGCCTTCCGCCTCCAAAAAAAAACACATTCCAGAACTCTGTTGGTTGGGAAGGAGGAACCTGGAGACTGGTAACTGCATCCAGCTACTGCTGATTTGTAACAACAAGCCAACATTTTACTACCCAGCTTCTCGGTGGTCTCACCTTAAAGCAACTTCTCCTTGCTTATTGCAAGGATTATTGCAATGCGCTCTACATGGGGCTACCCCTGAAAAGCGTTCGGAGACTACAGCTAGTCCAGAATGCAGCCGCGCGAGCGATATTGGGTGTACCGAGATACACGCATATTACACCTGTCCTCCGCGAGCTGCACTGGCTGCCAATTGGTCTCCGAACGCAATTCAAGGTGTTGGTCATTACCTTTAAAGCCCTACATGGCTCAGGACCAGCGTATTTGTGAGACCGCCTACTGCCACATACCTCCCAACGGCCGATAAGATCCCACAGGGTGGGCCTCCTTAGGATGCCGTCAGCAGGACAGTGTTGATTGGCGGGCCCCCGGAGGAGAGCCTTCTCTGTGGCTGCTCCGACCCTGTGGAATCAGCTACCCCCAGAGGTTCGGACCTCACCTACCCTCATGGCCTTCAGAAAAGCTGTTAAGACCTGGCTGTTCCGGCAGGCCTGGGGATGTTGACCTTATTATGTAGGGTCCAGCCCCGATCAGAACATATGCGTGTTGGTGAATTTTTAAGTTATTTTTTTTATTTTTTTATTTTTATTTTGTTTTTCTTTTCTTGTTCTTTGTAAGCCGCCCGGAGTCCTCCGGGATTGGGCGACCTATAAATCTAATAAATTGAATTGAATTGAATTGCTGTAAGGATTTCCAGTGTTGATTTCAAGGAAACCAGGATGGTGTAATAGTTAAGGCAGTGTTTCTCAACCTTGGTAACTTTACAATCTCTGGACTTCCAACTCCCAGAATCCCATCCCTCCCCCAGTCAGCCCTACTTACAGCTTTTCATCCATGCTGGCTGGGGGATTCTGGGAGTTGAAGTCCACAGATCTTAAACATTTTTCGAGATTGAGAAATACCGGGTTAAGAAATGCTGTCTATTGTTCAGGCATAGGAACTCACAGAGAGATTTGGAATTAGTCGTAGTCCGTTTCTGTCAGCCCATCCAAAGGGATATGATGAAGGACAGAAGGATTGCCAAATTGGTCAGCTGAAGGAAAGGCAGGATGGAGTTTAATAAACACGTGACCCGTCAAAACCGCGTTCCACAAAAGCGCGGTCGATGAAATCGCGTATGTGATGTCATCACAACACGACGAAAAAGATCGAAAAATTGAAATAAAAATTAAATTACAGCAAGCCGATTCACATAAAGGTAAGCGTTAGGTTAAGGGTTAGGGTTAGGGTTAGGTTAAGGGTTAGGGTTAGGTTTAGAGCGTTAGCGTTACGTTTAGCGTTAGGTTAAGGGTTAGCGTAAGGTTTTTCGTTAGGTTAAGGGTTAGGTTTAGGGTTAGGTTTAGGGTTAGGTTAAGGATTAGGTTTAGGGTTAGGTTTAGGGTTAGGTTTAGGGTTAGGTTAAGGGTTAGGGTTAGGGTTAGGTTTAGGGTTAGGTTTGGGGGGGTTAGGGTAAGGTTTTCGCTTTATTTTTACATTTTTCAATCTTTTTCGTCGTGCTGTGATGACATCACATACGCGCTTTCGTCGACCGCGATTTTGTCGTCCGCGGTTTTGTGGTGGAACCCAATAAACATACAGGTAAAAGAATTCAATTCCTTTTGGTTTAGCACAGACTTTACTCAAAACTTCCCAACCCGATAGTCGCACCTCCCTTCCTATACATTCAGATGGACTAGGGCCAGAAGCGAATGGAAAATTGGAAATCTGCCCCTGGCGTAGATATTACACATTTTTTGTTCTTGGATTGTCTTCCGGGCAAAAGAGGTTTAACTGAAATGCAGGGAGAAGCAAGTCTATTCCTCCAAGGGATAAAAGTAGTCTATCTCACTCTTTTTTATTTCTAATGGATGTTTCAGGACATAGTAGTGCTACTGGGGAAGGAGATAGGGAGGAGGAGAAGGGAAAGCAACCGAGATGTTGCTTGCCAAAAATTTCGCTCTTCGAAAAGCAAAGGCTGACATTCACAAGAAGAGGTAGCAGCCTAAATGTTAATAGGATTTGCAGAATTTACGTGACTGCATATTTCTAGTTGCCAGGTTACACAGTGATTAACAAGCTGCCACAGAGATAGAAACTAAAATGGTGGTGGGGGGAATCAAATATAGCGCATTAAGGATATAAAATTCATATTCACTTCCAAGGGTCCTGTATTAGATGCTCAGGTGGTTCTGTTATTCTAAGCTTACCTGTCAGGTGAGTCTCATGGGTTCCACCACAGAACCACGGAGGACAAAATCGCGCTCGACGAAAGCGCGCATTTGACGTCACCACAGCGCGACGAAAACATCGCGCTGTGATCGAAAAATGTAAAAATAAAGCGAAAACCTTACCCTAACCCCCCCCAAACCTAACCCTAAACCTAACCCTAAATCTAACCCTAAACCTAACCGTTAACGTAACGCTAAACCTAACGCTAACCCTTAACCTAACGCTAAACGTAACCCTAACGCTCTAAACCTAACCCTAACCCTTAACCTAACCCTAACCCTAACCCTAACCCTAACCCTAACCCTAACCCTTACCTTTATGTGAATCGGCTTGCTTTAATTTTAATTTTATTTCAATTTTTAATTTTTTTCATCGCGCTGTGATGACGTCACATGCGCGCTTTCGTCGAGCGCGATTTTGTCCTCCGCGGTTTTGACGGGTCACGAGTCTCATGCTGTCCATTGGCTGGCTTCAAACCCACTACAGCAGAAAGGATTCACCACACTAGTTTCAGATTTTCGGTGTTCTGTGGGAATCCTGTGCAGCTCGCCTTTCAAAACAAAACGAAAACTCCGAACTCTTCTTCCCTAATCACTGTGTTATCCACCAACACCACCTTTGTTACTAATTGCAAATGAATGCATAGAAAGCAGGAATGCATAACTCTTGAGCCTTGGAAGAATCTTGATTCCAATGCTTGAAGGCGTTGGTAGAAGGCATTTGCTACGGTCCAAAATCTTGCTTGGAACTACTGTGGACATGCCAGCTCAAAGATACGTAGTACTGTAGAATATTCTGAGATGTGAGTTTTCTTCCTAGTAGCAGAGTACATTGGCTAGTCTCACAATGGCAGTCATTCTGTAAATTTCATTTCATTTATTAAATTTATAGGCCACCCAATCCCGGAGGCCTCCAAGTGGCTTACAATGAAAGAAGAAAAAAGAAAAGCAAAATAAGTAAAAAAAAAAATAGTTTAAAATACACAACACACATACAGGACCCCAAAATATGGTCCAGCCCCACTTGGAATGGAGTGCATGGTGTGTTTTTAAATCTATCTTTTCTTTCTTCTATTCTTTTGATTTATTGTATTGTTAGCCGCCCGGAGTCCTTCGGGATTGGGCGGCATACAAATGCTATTAAACTTTGAAACTTTGCTGTTAAACTAAATGAACTGTTGTAAGTCAAGGACTACCAATATTCTTGTGGACAAAGTCATGGGTCAGTAACTCAGGTGCTTTGTGAGAGGAGCTAGTTCTCTTTCGAATCCCCCAAAATGCATCAGGGGTTGTAAACGATCCTTTCTGAAAACACCCAAAGTTTTATCTTCTATCTGAAAAAACTGCTGGGGGAGAGAAATAGCCAGAGAATTCTGAGTATAAAAACTTCTAGCCAAGCTTCAGTCAATTTGCTATAAACAAATCTACTCTAATCTGTTCCAGTTCCTGTCATATTATCCTGACTGCTCGGTTCTTGGAATTTCACATCATTCTTCTGACTATATTTTTAATTTGAAGTACATTTTTATTGAATAATAATTGGCTTGCATTTTTCTTATTTGTCTGTTATGTAGCCTGGAAGTCAACACATAATCTACCATAACGGAATTATCTTGCTGTCTGTCTGTCATCCCCTCTGAAGACAACCAGTGATAACTAAAACTGTAAGATTAGATCCTAAAATTAGACCAGCTTCAGAACACATCCAGCTATAAGAAGGATGAAAATTACAAATGTAATTTCTTTGGAGTCAAG